>NC_060889.1:5781054-6041054 GCF_014805685.1 Silurus meridionalis | reverse complement strand
CACGCTGGTTCTGCATGTACACACACACACACACACACACACACACACACACACACACACACACACACACACACACACACATTCATCCGACTATACACAATCAAGCAAATCAATTTTTACTAATAATGAATATAGTAAAAAGGGGAGGGACATTGTAGGGTGTGGTAATTGACAGGTTCGGGACAAAGAAAGTGACCTTTTGGGGCTGCAGATCAGCAAAGTCCTCTTTGTTCTGTGGATGAGGAACATGCTTACTAAACACACTATCATTACTGTGTGTGCAAGTGTGTGTGTGTGTGTGTGTGTGTGTGTGTGTGTGTGTGTGTGTGTGTGTGTGTGTGTGTGTGTATTACCGTGGTGACTCTGTCAGTCTCCAGGCTGGGGGTTGAGCTCATTAGGTTGTACTCAGCATTCAGTTCCACCAGACGCTGGTGCTGTTTGTTTGTCACGTGTTTCAGTGCGTTCAGTTTCTTTACCTTGTCACACACTTTCTGATCGAGAACTTGCACTGCCTCCTACACACAAACACACACACGTATAATACATTCAATGTGTTATAATTACATTGATATTTCTTTATGTAGAAGTGGTTCAGGTGAACAATATGGTGTGTGTGTGTGTGTGTGTGTGTGTGTGTGTGTGTGTGTGTGTGTGTGTGTGTGTGTGTATATGTGTGTGTGTGTGTGTGTGCTTACCTTCCCAGACATGTTCCTGTACGAGGCCTTTTCCGAGCTACGGGACTGAAAGACATCCCTGATGAGCTGCTCATCTCCCTGCACACACACACACACACACACACACACACACACACACACACACACACACACACACACACATGGTACAGAGCCATTGTGTGATGGATCATTTGGTCTTGAACAGCTACTACTGCTAATAATAATGACATAAGAAGATAAAGACAGTGTGTCCTCACTGCGAGCGTCTCGGCCAGTTTCCTGTGGAGGAGTTTATTCTCATGTCTGAGCTGCAGGATCTTCTCTCTGTTCTTCTTTATTATACTCTGCGAGCTCTCAAACTGTGTTCTTCTGTCTCCCTCTAGCAGACACACACCGCAGCAACCCAACACAACACCATGATACCACAGCAACACAATCATAACATTATAACACACAAATACACACAAATACACACACACACACACACACACACACACACACACACACACACACACACACACACACACACACACAGATCTGTTTTCATTTAATTTTGTTGCTGTGACACACAGTAAAAATAAGAATTATTTGATTTAACTCCTTTGTGAAAAACGAGTGATAGACAAACAAGTGATTCATTATAAGAAATGAAGTGCACTAGGCAGGGTGTAGTGATTATTATGGAGGATATGTACATTATATTTAATGGCTCCACATCACTGCTGTAATATATAACATCCTGCACTGAGATGTGTGTACTGTGCAAAACCAGGACCTGTTTTCTCTGATAGGAAAATGACAATGGCTATAAAACCGACCATATGGACCACATAAAAAACATTTCTAAAATAATTTTTGAAACACAACTCCTACTTCTAAAAGATCTGTAATGTTACATGTATGTGATGTTAGGTGTTTCTTCCTTAATTATTATTATTCTTTTTTTTTTATAATAACTAATCTTCCTGTTTATTTGCTTTTATACATAACAAAAAACTTGGAAATGAACACTTTTTGTATTTTGCTTTACATAACTGACCTCTAGGTTTAACAACAATAACTCTTTCAGATAGAACAGCTTTTCCTTTTTTATTAGCTTTTCCACAGCATATCTCAAAACGTTCACTTCTATGGTTAGGTTTAAAAGCAATTTTTATAAAAACAAACAAACAAAAATAAAAACACATTTTTCTTGCCTTTTCATGCTTTTTTAATTTTTTGTAACATATATCAAAATCACACATTTGTGTATGTATATATACTCACCCAGGAGTTGGATTTTTCTCTGCAACTCTAAGATTTGGTCATAAATCGGAGGTCTGATGATCTTTTTTCTGAAACTCGCCGACATTTTTAACTACAAATAAATTTTCTGATTCTTAAACACTCGCTCTTTCTGTGTTCCTAACCCAGCGCGCGTTGCTTAGCAACCAGGACACTTCCGGAACAGGCGTGGCCCGAATCTCTAAGCCACGCCGAGAACTTAACACACAGAAGTGTGTGTGTGTGTGTGTGTGTGTGTGTGTGTGTGTGTGTGTGTGTGTGCGCGCGAGACTCCAGGCTGTAATATTAAGTTTTTGTTTTACTTTTTATTCTACAAGCACACACTGTAACACGCTTTATACACATTATAACACACTCCGCAAACAACTATACACACATTCTAAAATTCTACACACACTGTAACACACATGCGCAAATCCCTACACTTGCCCACTTTTCCTGCTTCTAACACATCAGCTTTGATGTGCGACGTATCCCACCCACTAACAGGTGTCATGATGAAGAGATAATCAGTGTTATTCACATCACTGCTCAAAGTGTTATAACATCATAATGTTTTATATATATATATATATATATATATATATATATATATATATATATATATATATATATATATATATATAAATCATCTTCTTTCGGGTTCTCTAATTGGGGTCGCCACAGCAGATCATCCGTATCCACAACCCCCTGTCCTCTACATCTGCCTCTGTCACCCCAACTACCTGCATGTCTTCCTTCAACACATACATAAACCTCCTCCTTGGTCTTACTCTTTTCCTCTTTCCTGGTGGCTCCATCCTCAGCATTCTCCTACCGATATACCCCATGTCCCTCCTCTGCACATGTCCAAACCATCTCAATCTCGCCTCTCTCACCTTGTCTCCAAAACGTCCCACACGTGCTGTCCCTCTAATAAACTCATTTCTAATTCTGTCTATACTCGTCACTCCCAACTAAAACCTCAACATCTTCAGCTCTGCTACCTCCTGCTCCACCTCCTGTCTTTTACTCAGTGCCACTGTCTCTAATCCATACAACATCTCAGGTCTCACCACAGTCCTATAAACTTTCCCTTTCACTCTCACTGATACTCTTCTATCACAAATCAATCAATCAATCAATCAATCAATATATATATATATATATATATATATATATATATATATATATATATATATATATATATATATATATATATAAAACTGCTGTCAAAATGAACACGTTTAAAATGTGTGCAAATTCATTTTAACGACACTAATTTTATTAACACTAGACTAGATTAATGCAGCACACATTTCTGTTTGACCAATTTTCTTCAAAAAATAAATAAATATAAAAAGGCAAAATTGAAACTTTGAACGCCACACACACTAAAAAATTATTTCTAATCACTAAACATTTTTTTACTGATGTGCCAAAGCTCAAATCAAGCAATTAAATCCGCTATGATGCACACATCCGGCAATTAAAACCACCTGTGTGGGAACACAGCAAAAGTCGGTGTCCTGATGATTTACAGAATTCAAAATACCATAAATACTTTGAAACATTTACAATAATATTTTGTCTTCAGGCTCTATTTTGACTATTGCTTCACTAATAATAAACATACAACGTTTTATGGAAACAGTGAAGATTATACCATTTGAAATGCATGTTAACATTTTTATGAATGATTAGATGTATATAAAGATACTGTATATATGCATAATAAATATAAAGATGCTCTGAGGAAGTAAGAGAGCCCAAAAATCTTTGTTATTTCATGCCCCTGTGTATTATGGGAAAAGTTTATTCCTATGCAATATTCCTTTGCATCATTTGTGAGTTCAGTGTTTAATTTTTTTAAGTTTTTTTAAAGCAGAAACATGTTCAGGAACATATCTTTCACCTACATAAAGGAGAAAGATGGATAAATAGATAGATGGATAGATACTGCAAAAAACACAAAGACAACCTGTTTATTATTTATAAATCCCAGTGCTAAATATGTCTGCTGCTACATATCTTCTCTACAGTATATGCTGCACCACATGAGCTGCCTCTATGACTGTCCTGTGAGTTTTTGTTCGAGTTTCTGAAGGGGGAGAGGTTTGTTGCAATGCACCAGACACCATCAGCAGCGAGTTCTGCTGCTGTAGGATCTCTTCATTCACAGAGAATCCATCCAGGTGTTGCTTGACAAGAATCCTCAGCTGCTGGTTCTCCAATTCTAGGAACTTCTTCTCCCGTTCTAAACACAAACGTTCCAGTCGAACCTTGTTGAAACGTTGCCAGAACCTTAGTAGATCTGTATAGTCCATCATTGTCTAACAGCAGAGGGGGCAAATACATATAAAAATCAAAAAAGAGCTGGAAAAGGGAGTCTTCGTTATTCCAAATGTGCTACTGTTTACATTTGTTGTGTTTTGGACATCAGTGAGTGTGTGATGACATGACGGAGAATGATTTGTGAGGTATAACATGATAATGACTGCGGTGATTTGTGAAAATATGCAGTATACCTGTGCTAATTCTTCAGATATCGACTTCATAGCATTTGCCTTCTCCTGACTCAGTTCCTCATCAGTTAAAGATGATGTGTAAAAAGGAACCACCTTCTCCTGCTCCGTTTCAAGCTTGCGGCAAACATTAACCAGACTTAACAATATCTCTCCCTGAGGAAGAGAAACATAAGACTTGAACATGTAGAAAACCTGCCAAATGTCCATCTTGCTATGTTTTGTTACTTTAACTACTTTGCTTAATACCCAGCATTGTGTAAGTGTCTAATAAGTGCAAGTACCTCTTCATTAATATCCTGTAGTTTTTTAAGCGCTTTATAGCTGTGCATCGTGTGATTAGCTAGTCGTGTTTTTTCAGCTGCCTGGGCAGTGCTGAGCTTCGCTCTGAGCTGTTGGATTTTCTCACTAACTTGCTCACATTCTTCACGAAGGTCACATGCAGATGCTTCATTGTCTACCTGACTGGAGCTCAGATGAGAATGAAGAGCAGTAATTGTTTCCTGCATGATACACAGAAGACATAAGCAGCAGCTATGCAAAATAATTTTGTAGCCGAATCTCCATAAAGACATTTATCAACATGTGTGTGTTTCGTGGAAAATTTTTTTCATTCTCTGACCTGCAATTTCTGTATTCGCTTTATCAGCAGGTTTGCTTGTTGAGCATTTTGCTGGTCTTTGGCAGAAAGTGCATCAAAATCTGCCTGGAGATTATTAGTGGCTTCAGTGTACTTCTCCTGCTCTTGCTGGAGCTGCTGCCACAACTCTTCCACTGTGCCTTCCAAATGGACACTCAGTGCATGCTTCTCCTCAGTGTTCTACACAAACACAGACTAAACGTGAATCAAGATAATGAATTCTACACATGTAATAACTAAATGTTCCATATCTCAAAAGTGCACAGCTAGTCTGTAGTCTGGTTTTGCTGTAAATGAAGCCATTGTTAAAACAGTACCTGGTTTTTAATGTCATCGCGTTCATTCTGATAGTTCTGTTGTGCCTCACTTTCAATTCCAGCGTAATGCTGTTCTAAGGCAGAGTTGGCTGCTTCCAGGTACTCTATATCCCGCTGATGCCGCTTCAAAAAGTGTTCCCTGTAAATAGAATGCAACAGAATTCAAACAAAGCATGAAATGGATGTCTAAAAAATAATCTCATATCCCTTTCCTGCATGCCTGCATTCCTATTTCTGCTGCACTTTATTTATGTCCTGACAAGACTCTATATTAGTGGTCGACCAATATATCGCTGTGGCCAGTATATCAGCGCTAGCTGCGGTATAAATGAATTTAAACTAAAATTAAAACTTTTTCCTCACAAACTATCAAAAATCCAGCAACTGTCTCTTCCTCAGATATACATGTTGTTCTTCTAAACAAGATGCTATTCCAAAAAAAACTCAAAGCCTGTGTGCTCTGAAATAAAAAACTGAATCATGTGAGGTGGACATACTTACTGTATGGTGAGTAAAAGTAATATGTTAAAATTCCTTCATATGTTTATCAGTAACATCCGCTGCATTTATATATCCATGATTATGATCCATGAGGATGCTCACTAATGCATTTATACACCTGCAGGCTAGTATTATTTTTACAATGAGACAGAGTTAAACAAAACGGACATAAATATACTTAAACTATATGTGAACTATGTAAATGTTGTAAAATATGACATTTGTTATTAAATATGTATTGTACATAAATATTTTTATGTCAGATTCATAACAGCCACTCAGCCAGATTTCTTTCTTAATATCAGCATCTGCATTGGCCATTAAAAATCCCATATCAGTTGACCACTACTGTATATATTATACATGGTACAATGTCTTGTACAATGTGTTCTGGAAAAAAATTATTTTATCAGAATCAGAATCAGAAATTATCTCACTGTACACTGCAAATGGCCGTGACGACAATAAATATCTACTTTGCTTGAAATGTCATGTATGTACTTAAATCAAGTTTGTACTTCCTACAGTGTTACATCTGTGATATGCAAAACTCAAACAAGACCAAGTGAAAAGCATGTGTGGGAGAGGAAAATATGTGTGTCTACCTCTCTGTGCAGCACTCAGTAGTGAGTTCCTCAAGACTGGTGTTCCAGTGTGACTCTAGTGATGCCAGTCGGCTTTTCTGTACATTAAGAAGATAATCCACACGCTGCAGATGAGTGCCTTTAGCCAGTGCTGACTGATGCTCTGCTTCACTCAGCTCATGCACCAATAACTGCAATATTTACACACCCTTTAGACATGATAGTGCTTGAATCAGCATGCCTCAAACATATACGCTACTTTGTCCATGACATCTGGACCTCCTCACCTGAATGGCATCGTCCTTGCAGTCCACAACTCTCTCAAATGTTTGTCTGAGGACAGCAAAATCTTCGTGCAGAGCGGCTGCAGCGGTCTGGCGCAGGCTCGCATGCCACAGCTGGTTCAACTTCTTCAGGTTAACTCTGGTGTTCAGCACTTCCTTCTGTTGTTTATTCTATCGAAACAGAATAATTAGCATTAGGACTGATCTGATAATAAACCCAAAGCATTAGCTATTGACACTTGCTATGTCTGTGGACCAATAATATATTTATTCCTATTTGAAGTTAAATAATAAATGTACATTTTGAATTTATTAATTAGGATTGAATGTCTTTCAAGTCTGATGAAGTTTGAAATGCACACACACACCTTCAGAAACAGCAGTCTGTCCTCCTTAGTCGTCTGCTTTCCACCTTTTCCCTTCTTCCCTCCTTTCTTCTGCATAATTGCTCGATTCCTTTAGAAACACTGAAGCTCTGCTACAGGATTTACATAAAATACATTCATTCAAGAACTACACTTATATGGATTTAAATTACATATATGTTACATTCCACAATGAAAACATTTCACTGCATGTCGTACGCTGTATGTATGTGTATGTGACAAATACAATTTGATTTGACAATGGTTAGGCCTGGGGGTGTTGGGGTGTGTGTGTGTGTGTGTGTGTGTGTGTGTGTGTGTGTGTGCAGGAACAATAACAGCTTAATTGTTGCAGGTTGTATGGTTAAAACATTATGATAAATATAATAGGACCAGAGGTTAAAGTTATTGCTCATAATGATCAAATGCAAAACTGACTGACTTGGCAAACAAAATAGAAGATACAACCCTTTATAGGGAAATTAGACTCAGGAGGGAGGAAAACATGGACATTTCCAAAAAAAATTACATAAAAAGGGGACTACTCAAACTTAAAGAAAAACAAATATAAATAGTCCAAAAAGAAAAAAAAAATCAGAAAACAAATTGCTATTAAAAATAGATATAAAATCAAAACTACTTGCCAAAAGATATGAAGCTCGACAAAAAGAAAACTAGTATTAATCCCTGCTCATGGCTGAAACTTGCTGCTGCTCCGGTCGGTGTTTACCGATAAACTGCAGCGATCGAAACAGAAATCGATTCTCATTGCAGCTCATTTGCATATTCATCAGCACGCTCTATGACGTCGCTCTCAGGTCTCACGCATTCACCGTAAAATACGCGTTTCAAACAATTCACACGCTATTTAATAAAGAGGCACAAGTTCTCTGCTGAAGTTCACCACTGTCTCGAGTTATACAGAATTAAAGGCCTCCTGGCAGCCAATCAGAAAACAGAATTGGTTGAAAATTACGTTATGCCGCTACGAGCACCTTCGTTACTAGGCAACAAGAATGCGCACGCACGCTCGCGCGCACACACACACACACACACACACACCGAATCATTTTAGTAACTTGGGGCCAGTTGTTCAAAAAGTTTAATCTGGATCAAAATGATCCGGATTTGGAAAGCCCACTTTTTCCTATTTTTCAAAGCAACATTGGACTTGATCACCCTGATCCAGATACACAGTTTTCAAGATGACCAAATCAGGATTACCTGTGCTCTAAATAGGACAACATATTACAACATCGCTACCAGGCGCAATGTGCCGCTCTGTGATGATGTTTATGATGCACCTGAACCTGTTGAAGAACCAGACCTACCTCTGGCATTCTGTCAGAATGAGGGACTGACTGGACGTATAGTAAGGGATGCAATTGTTAGACATTATTTTTAATCTCATCTCTGATGATTGTTTCTTTGAAATTAATATACGGTGATGAATGACAGAAAAGTGGAATATATTATTTTTGTTTGTTATTGAAATCTGTTTGGGGGATTATTTTATATTTCATTATTATTACTTTACTATACTGAATAGCTTAATTTATAGCCTATGTCTACTATATCTACTTTATCTACTTTATTTAATTTAGCAAAATATAAATAAAAGTGTATATATACTAAATTATACAATTGTATTATTTGACCAATTTTAAAGTTTTACTACATTTTCCTCCTGGAATCCACCTTGAAATCCTACCCCCCTGTTGGGATCAGGATAATCCTGTTTTTTTGGATCAAAGTTATCCAAATCCTACTGACAAGTTTTGAACAACACAAACTAAAGGTTTGATCCAGATTAAAACTAGGATTGGATTCCGTGATCTAATCTGATTTCAGATTCCTTCTTTCCTTTTTGAACAACCCATTTTCAAGATTTGATCCAATCCGATAACCAGAGAAATGGGCCTTTTGTGTACATATAAAAAATCTTGGATCTTTGAGTTCAGCTCATGAAAAATGGGGGCAAAAACAATAGTGTTGCGTTTGTAATTTTGTTTAGTATATTCATAGCAGCTGCTCATTCGGACAAAGATGCAGGACACGTGCATTTATTCTCCATAATTTGGCCAGTTCAGAAGCCTTTGGGCGAGAGCATGCGTTTGCGTATGCATCTGCCACGTTCACGGGAGAAGGAGAGCAAAGACAGATCATCGCAGAGGCCGAATCTAGGGAAAAACAGAAATGTCTATAAAGGAAATTCTGTGAGTTATGTAACCCACAAACAAATGTCACAATGGAAAGGCACAAGTCTAATATGAGAAATCAAAGCCGTGAAACCTTTTCAAATTATAATAAACTGCAGCAGTTGTGGAGGAAAACACAAAACAAAAAAAAAGAAAAATGTTTAGCCCTATGGTCAGCAGTGACATGTAATAAATGAAACCCCATTTTCTTTGAATAGACAAAGAAAAGCAGTAAATCAGCTTAAACCAAAGGATGATTCCACAGATAGTACAGATGAGTTCTTCTATGTGGATGTCAATTGTTGAAAAAAATCATCAATGCTGACAACATTTAATTCCCCTTTTGGAAGATTTTGGTTTCAGCGCATGCTGCTTGAAATCAGTACAGCAAGTGAGGTTTTCCAAAAAGCCATTGAGCAATTATTTGCAGGCTATCCATGTTCTATAATAGTTGATGATATTCTTGTGGGAGGACAAAATGTAAAAGAACATGAAGATAACCTCAATAAAGTTCTGGATCGTGCACAAAAGGTCAAGGGACTAAATCCTCTCAAATGAAAGTTTCGGCTGTCAAAGGTGTTACGTAGGACATGTGTTCACAAGTGAAGGACTAAAGCCAGATCCCTCTAAGATTAAAGCAATTACACAACTGGAGGCCCCAGAGAATGTTAAAGCCCTACAATGGTTTCTATGGATGGTCAATTATCTTGGAAAGTTTATTCCAAATTTCAGCAACCTTTCAGCACCTTGTGAGAGCTGACATGTAAAGATATCGAAAGGTGTTGGCTCAAACAGCAACAAGAAGCATTTGACAAGTTAACGGATTGCATTACAAACCCACCAACATTAAGATATTATGATGCTCAAAAGCCGGTGATACTGACATGTGATGCTTCACAGTTTGGGCTTGGTGCGGCATGTCTCCAAAAAAATGCTCCTATAGCATATGCATCACGCACTCTGATGCAAACTGAGACATGTTTAAATTGAGAAAGAGCTCCTCGCGGTAGTCTTTGTATGTACAAAGATTTATGACTACATTTATGGAAAACAGTCCACATTGAGACAGACCATCAGCGATTACTGACAATACTCAACAAGACACTGCACATGGCACCAGCACGATTACAACGTATAATGTTTAGGCTCCAAAAGTATGATTTTGTGATAAGCTACAAGAAAGGGAAACAAATGTATCTGGCTGATACCCTCTCACGTGCACCCATAAAGACCACAGAAGCACTAGGTAGTGAGAAGTCTGATTTTGAGGTGATGTCAGTGGAACATCTCTCAGGGCGTGGTCAGTTGAAAAAAAAAATACATCTGCAGATCCAACATTCCAACAGCTTTGCAGAACAGTACACCAAGGCTGGCCAGATCGACAGTCAAAGCTTAAACCTGAACTTTGTCAGTACTATCCATACAGAGATGAACTAAATATAAAAGATGGGATTGTGATACCCAGGTCACTACAAAAAGAATATATAACCATTTTGCACAAAGAAGACTAGTTTTTTTATTTGCTGAATGTAAACCCTCTGTTGTGTGTTCTTTGTATGGAGCTCTGTATGAAGGCCCGACTCCCAACCAAATGTTTTGGCCTGCCCCAGCCTGCCTTGACCTTGCCTTCACCTTGATGAATGGGTAGCATTGGTGACTCACCTTAATGGCTTGGTGCAGTGATAAGAACGATTGGGGATTAATCTCTTAGGAATTAAGGTGGAACACTTAGATTCAGATCAACTAATCTGTTATTCAAATTGGAGTATTGTAGGGTCCATCTGTTGTAAATATATGGCTGCTAATGATGCAGATGGACATATTATTGAACAATAAAAGAAAAACATTACTAAACCCTCTTAATGTTTTTTTTAAGATAAAAAAAATGTATTTAGAAGTGTTGAGCGCTACATTGTTTTAGGATTGATTATTGCAAATGAACTTTATATGTTTCTATGTTTGATGATGATGATGATGATGATGGTAAGGCAGACCATAAAGGCCTCAGTTGGAGTGGTAATGATGAAGGATTACATGCATGTAGGGACAAAATTTAATTTGTAATTTTTTGTATTTTCTATGTATTAATCATTTTTTTGCATTTATATCAAAGGTTCTGTCCCCGGTCCCCTGGTGGTCTAGTGGTTAGAATGCGGAATATGGTCAGGGAACCAACCCCAGCCACTCTTAGTGCCAGTCCCAAGCCCAGATAAATGGGGAGGGTTGCATTAGGAAGGGCATCCAGCGTAAAAACATGCCAAATCAAACATGCGGATGATCTGCTGTGGCGACCCCTAATGGAAGGGTTCTGTCCCCATAAAGAACAGCCTTAGTTGTAGAGCAAGGGATAAATAATAAATGATTAAAGTGGCCACTGTTAATATGAACAGGGCCTCACTCTTCTTTTTCTTATTATTCTATATTATTCTATAGTATTGTTCCCATTTCCTTATACAGTATATTTAGGAATGCAATGCCTAGCACACCTTTGGTATTTCATGTTTTACTGCCATGAAATGAAATGAATGAAATGAAAAATCTAAGCACCATGCTGTTTATTTGTGTTGCATGATCAGGTTACAGAGCACTGCACTGTAATGTAGTAATTCAATGGTGGGAGGTATTGTTTATATAGTGTAAGATAGGAGCATGCTGTGGTCCCTACTGCACAAAAAATCATAAACAGGGTATAACCTTAAGGATCACTCCTGCTAATATAATTGAATCTATGAACTATTATAAATACTGAAAAGCACAGTAGAATACAACAGAAATCAGTAGAGCTTTTTTTTTTTTTTTATTTTATTAGATTTTACATTATTTATAATATTATATAATAAGATATTATAGTATATTTGTAAAATGTACAAATGTACATTGCATTTAATAACTAGTAATTGACAGATTTTGCATAATTGTCTCTAGATCTTGAATCGCCTCCTGACTTGGGTGGTTAGATAGAATCTTCTGGTGTCTTGATAATCTCCAAGGTTTTTTTTCTATCAGTTGACTGGTCTCACAGATGCCTAAAAAATAAATAATAAAAACAATTAATTAAAAAAAGTGTTTATCGTATATCGAGAACTTTAGGACCAATATTAAAAATTATGAAAAAATCATCATACCGTGCTTATTATCATCTGCTTGAGATGTGTTTACATATATGGCAGCGCAGATCCAAATATCATTCATGGTGTAAAGCATTTTGAAGTCAAGATACTGGAAAGGTCTTCCACGTGCGTTATCGTAGATAATCCAGATGTCCTCAGATAACTTAAAGCACATATATATGTGCTGTTCTTTCCCAACCAGCAAAACCTCCAGCACAAATGTCCTGTGGAGAAAGATGAATGGATCTAAACAGTTGAACTTTAAACCTGGGACTATTAAAGAATGTATGTTTAACAAATCTAATGTATTTTATATTTTTCACATTTTTTTGAAAGTCACAATTTCACTCCTACCATAGTCATTGCTATTTAAAATGTCATTGCCTACTCCTGTTCAGTCATGCTCCTGTCTATAATAATAACTACCCGGCATCAAAGGGAATTCCGGGAGTGTAGCATCATGCTTTTCATGGAGTCATGGCTAACCAAGCTAACACCGGATATGACCGTGACTCTGGATGGATTTGAATTACTGCGCACGGACAGAACGATGGAGAGCGGTAAGAGAGAGGGAGGAGGTCTGCCAGTGTTTGTGAATACTAGATGGTGTAAATCTGGTCACATCACTATTAAAGAGCAGATCTGCTGTAAGGATATTGAGCTGTTAGCCGCTAGCATGAGGCTGTACTATCTGCCCAGGGAATTCTCGCATGTTATCGCGATAGCTGTGTATATTCCCCCCTCTGCTGACGGTGAATCGGCATGCAATGTCCTGCATTCTGTTGTTAACAGACTGTTAACACAGAGTCCAAATGCCCTTCTTATTATCTCTGGAGATTATAATCATGCCCCTCCATCCTCCACTCTGCCCTCATTCACCCAGTATGTTTCATGCCACACCAGAGAAAACACTGGATTTATTCTATGCAAACTCAAAGGAGGCTTATACATCAGCATTTTACATTTACATTTGTGGCATTTAGCAGACGCCCTTATCCAGAGCGACGACCAGCACCCCTCACCCCCTTGGGAAGATCGGATCACAACCTGGTTCATCTTCTACCTGTGTACAAACCCTTAGTATGCAGGCAACCAGCTGCCTCCCGCACAGTGAGGACATGGTCTGATGAGACCAGTGAGGCTCTGAAAGACTGTTTTGACACAACTATGTGGGAGGAATTGTGCAATCCACATGGGGAGGATATTGACAGTCTAACGGACTGTATCACTGACTACATTAACTTCTTTGTGGAGAATACTGTACCCACCAGGACTGTATGGTGTTTTCCCAACAACAAACCATGGATCAACCCTGATATAAAGACTCTCCTTAAAGAGAAGAAGAGGGTTTTTAAATCAGGAAACAAAGAAGAGCTGAAAACTGTCCAGAAAGAACTGAGGAAGAAGATCAGGGAAGGAAAAGCTTGCTACAGGAGGAAGATGGAGGATCAGCTGCAGCAGAACAATGTCAGCGGTGTGTGGAAGGAGCTTAAAACCATCACTGGTCATAAGGAGCCCAGCTCTCAGGCTGAGGTTGACCAGAAGTGGGTGAATGATCTTAATCTATTCTTTAACCGATTTGATCAGCTACCCTCCTTCTCTGCTTCCACAGCAAGCAGCTCCAGCCCCACCTCTCTCTGCACTGCTATCAGCTCACAGTCAACACACAACATATCAGCCATCGTTGGTCTGATCACGGATGATGATGACAGGGAGTACAGAGGACTTATACAGAACTTTGTGGACTGGTGCCAATGGAGCTGCCTCCAGATAAATGCGGGGAAAACCAAAGAACTGGTGGTGGATTTCCGTAGGCACAAACACTATCATTACCTTCAGTGAACATTCAGGGAAAGGACACTGTGAGAGTGGACTCCTACAAATACCTGGGTTTTAACCTAAACAGCAAACTGGATTGGACAGACAACACTGAGGCGATTTATATAAAAGGGCAGAGCAGACACTTTCTTTTGAGGAGACTAAGATATTTTGGAGTGCAGGGAGAGCTACTGAAGACCTTTTTTGACTCTGGTGACCTCAGCCATATTCTATGGTGTGGTCTGCTGGGGCAGCAGCATCTCTACTGCAGACAGGAAGAGACTGGACAAGCTGATCAAGAAAGCCAACTCAGTCCTGGGGATTCCCTTGGACACTGTACAGGAGGTGGGAGAAAGGAGGATGGTAGCTATCATCATTACTGGAGAATGTCTCTCACCCCCAGTATGAAACCGTTTCATTGTTGAGCAGCTCTTCAGTGACAGACTGTTACATCCTAAGTGTCTGAAGGAGCGATACAGAAGGTCTTTTCTCCCTGCTGCTATTAGACTTTACAATCAGAGCTGCTCCCATTAAACCATTCACCATAATACACACTGTTATTACAGTTTACCTGTGTAATAATACTACCTGTGCGCAATATTACCTGTAATACGTGCAATACCACCTGTGTGCAATATTACCTGCAATACCTGCAATACGTACTTTTTTCCTTATTTGTATTTATACATTGTGTTGTGTATATACTGTATACTATAGTATGTGTCTATTATTTTATATATTTGCATATTTTTTTTTCCATGCTGCTGTAACAAAGAAATTTCCCCACTGTGGGACAAATAAAGGTATATCTTATCTTAACTCTTATCTAATAGGGCATTTTTATTTTAATGTAACCAGCAACCTCTAACTCCCAGTTACCCACACAACTTACAGATATGGACAACATGGTCTACAATTCCCCAAAGCAACACACAATCCATCTATGAATGCTTTACAGAACTGTGCTTGAGTTGTGATCATTCTAAAATAGGAAGAAAGCTGATGAGAAGCTGCAGACTCTCAATAATTGTTCCTTGAATGTACACACTATTGCTTATATGGAATATTTTAACAATTTAAAAAAAAAACAAACAAAAAAAAAAACAGGGCAGTTGCTTCATATACCAACTTGGCTGTTGGCTTGGAAAAATATTGTGAAGGGGTATTATTTGGAAGGGGTATTAGGAAAAACAAATAATGCAAGAAATATTGGGAGTAAATAGAATGTGTTCTAATAGTAAATTGAAAACAGAAGGAATGGAAAGGGTGTATCCATGATAATGAATAATGATAGATACAGTAAATGGTGAGCAAGAAAGAAAGAATGTGCTAATGGTAAAATAAAAGAGAGCTGGGCAGAGAGAGAATGTGGGTGGAGTGAGAATGTGGTAATGGATGATTGATAGAGAGATGGGTTAAGAAAGACTGTAGTAATCGTGGATTGACAGAGATGGGGTGTAGAGAGAACATATTAATTGTAGATTGATAGAAACTGGGTGGAAAAACACTGTGCATTATTGATTGATTAAGAGATAGATGAAGAGGGATATTGGTAATGGTAGAATGATAAAGAGGAGGTGGAAAGAGAATTTGTTAATGGTAATCTGCTAAATATGGTTAATAGAATCTGGTAATGGGAGACTGATAGGAAGAGGATGAAAGAGAATGTGGTAATTGTTTATAGAGAGATGGAAAAAGAGAATGTGTTATTGGTAGTTTGATAGAGAGAGGGGTGGAGAAAGATTGTGACATTAGTAGGTTGACAGAGAGGTAGTGGATAGAAAATGTGATGGTGGTAGATTTATAAAGATGGTTATGAGAGAGAACATGGTAAAAGAAGATTGATAGAGAAAGTGTGGGGAGTGAATGAGTGTGGTATATTGCTGAAGAGGTTGGCAGAAAGAGAATGTTAAAATGGTAGTTTGAATGCGGGGTCTGGATGAAGAATTCTGTAATGGTAGATTGATAGAGAGGGGGTGGAGAGAGAGAATGTGATGATGATAGATTGATCAAACTGAGCTGGAAAGAGAATGGGTGGTGTAGATTGCTTGAGATGAAGTGATTGTAGCTTACAGTATTTCTCAGCTGCTTTGGAGCATTTCTTGAATCATTTTTATTATTTGCAAACCAGTAAGTGCATTTCCCAAAACAATATGTACACACAGCACATTGGATTTCTTGCAAAAGCCTGTACTTTTCTCAAAATCCTTATTTAATCTCTCAAAAGTGAGTATTTGTGTTGATGAAAAAAAATCATGTTGTCAGTATGAAGCTGCACAGTATTTCTTGATATAAACTAGGGTTTGGATCACAGTGACTGAAAATGCACAAAAATTTGACTTCCTTCTGTTTGGTATCTATGAATTTTAGCAGCACAAATGTATTTATTTGAATGCATATTCGATTTATATTGATTGTAAGAGACCGAACAGGATTCACACTTTTACTGTAAAAGTGCTAGTTTGTTTTTTTGGTTGTTCATCCATTTACAGAAATTGTAGTTCTATGTTTTGCTCTGTCTGTATTCACTCTCTAATTGAAGGTATACAAGATTCACCTTTGACCTGTTTTAGAGAACTAGTTAATCATTGGTTGATTTAATGACATTCACTTACCTTCATTAGACATTCAAGATTCATCTGCACAATTCATAAAGAAACATTTACCAAAAAAAAGTTTACTTGGAATTTCAGATGACAGATTCCGACAACTGGTTTAACAATTTTGCATTTAATGACATACAATATCGTTTTTCTCAGTTGCCCCAGTCTGTTGGGCCACAGATTTTCATCCACATCACAACAGATATCATCCCTTGCAATACCATTGTGAGGCCATGATTGACAACATGGTCAACAATAGTGGCTCTAATTTCATCTGAAATGTGTCTATGTCTCTGGCCTCTTCTTCCTCTTTCTCTATTTTGCCTCCTTACCTTTCCAGCGTCCATTCTTATTCTTGGCTCTCTACCATGTTCGTTTCCCAGATTTTCATCCACTTTCAACAATTGTAAATCTGTGTATTGCTCTTTTTATATACACTCGCCAATTACAGTTTTTCTCAGTTGCTTTGGAGCATTTCTCGAATCATTCTTAAGATTTGCAAATCAGTAAATGCATTCCCAAAACAATGTGTACAAACAGCACAATACATTGGATTTCTTGCAAAAGCCTGATCTCTGCTCAAAATCCTTAGTACTTCTCTCAATATTAAGTATTTGTGTCAATGATCATTGCCATCAAAATAGCAAATCCTTTTATCATTGTTTACGAACAAGATAGTCAAAATGTTTACCGTAATTTCCGGACTATAAAGCGCACCCACTGAATTTTACAAATATTTTTATTTTTAACATAAATAAGCCGCACCTGTCTACACTAATGTACTTTACACAGGCTTTAATGGAAGACACGTTACACACGGTGTAACGGGTGAAATATGTTGCGCTTCCTTTAGGAGCATAGCGGTATTTTGGGAATAGCATGCCAGAAGCGAGCTCTCCCTTCACAAAGACTAAACAGTAGCTGACCAAGAACGCATTGTTCACTGTCTTCCTCCTTCCTTTCACAACTATTTCTCTCAGGAGTTTATCTTTTGGCATCGTCGTGCGTTTTAAAATCACCCAATGGAAGATTTTTCTCCCGATGCCGTGCAGCTCAGAACACAGATGAGGTGCGTTTTTTTCGTTTCCGTTCGGAAATTTAATTGCTCTAATGTTATAGGGTTCAGTTTTTTGGTTTGAAGTTTGTGAAACCGGGAAAAACCCAGGAAAAATTAAGCCGCGGGGTTCAAAATGTGGGAAAAAAGTAGTGGCTTATAGTCCGAAAAATACGGTAGTAATTATTTCAATATGACAATGCTTTATTTTAGTATTTCCTGATGTAAAGTATGTTTTGGATTACAAGTATTAAAATGCATGAGGCTGAATTGGCAACTATGAATTTCAACAGAACAAATTTACACATTACTGTATGTGGGATATTGATTGTAAGAGACTGGACAGGATTCACACTTTTTTATTTTTTTTATACTAGTGGACTGACTAAAAAATACCAATATAATGTCATTGTGATAGAAAATAAAAAGACACAAATTAAAATTCCAAAAGGTAAACACAGGAAACACTTCTTAGGCAGAACTGCGCATGCCGCCCTATACAGTGCAAACAGTCTCTACCCCCTGACGTCCCAGTCTGTCGGGCCACAGATTTTCATCCACATCACAACAGATATCATCCCTTGCAATACCATTGTGAGGCCATGATTCACAACATGGTCCACAATAGTGGCTCTAATTTCATCTGAAATGTGTCTATGTCTCTGGCCTCTTCTTCCTCATCCTCGCCCCTTCATTTGTGACATTCAAGGTTCATCTGCACAATTCATCAATTTAAGACACATTTACCAAAAAAGTTTAATAGATCTGTGAAGAAGAAGAGCTTGACAAATTTTGACAACTGGTTTAACAATTTTGCATTCATTGACTTATGCAATGAACTGATGCCTAAATGTTTTCGGGGTTGAAACTATTTAGGTGAAACTTTTATAATACATTTTGATCAACATGACATAAACAACTGATAATGTAGGAAAAATAATAATTTAAATCGATTAAATGATGTACCAAAGCATTCGCAATTTGATCAAAGCAACGAGAAATGTTCTTATGATGAGCACAAATGACTAAATGATGTGGAGTTTGAACAAGTAGTTTTGAAAATTTCATTTCTGATGTGAGAAACGCTCCAAAGCAACTGAAAAAAACTGTAAAAAAAAAAAAAGATGGAGGGAAAGAATGAAGTATTGGTAGATTGACAGAGAGGGTGTGAAGAGAAAATGTGGTAGTTGTATTATAATAGAGAGATGGATGAAGAAAGAATGTGCCATTGGTACTGTAGTTTGATAGAGAGGGGGTTGAGCGAGAATGTTGTTGTAGTAGATTGACAGAGAAGAAGTGGAAAGAGATTTTGATAACTGTGGTAGACAAAGATGGATTTAAAAAAGAATGTGATAATTGAATATTTATAGAGAGTGTATGGATAAAATTAGTAGTGCGGTAGATTTTTTGAAAGATGGGTGGAGAGAGAATGTGGTAAATGAATAAAGACAGACTGGTGGTAGGATCAGTAAAGCACCAGTGAGCCATTCTTGTCCTAGCAGTGTACTGTAGAGTTCATTAGGTGACGGTAGATGGGAAACATCTTTCCCTGCACTTGCCAGTTCTGCTGCTGGGGCTGCTGATGTTCCTATATCTTCTTGATGGAATTATTAAAGGCAGAATGTGGTAATGGAAGAGTGATAGAGAGTAGGTAGAGGAAGAATGTGGTAAAGGCAGTTTGAGCGAAAGGGGCTGGATAGAGAATGTGGTAATGGAAGAGTGATAGAGAGTAGGTAGAGGAAGAATGTGGTAAAGGCAGTTTGAGCGAGAGGGGCTGGATAGAGAATGTGGTAATGGTAAATTGCTTGAAAGATAGGAGGAGAAAGAGACTGTGGTAATCATAGATTGAAAGATAAAATGGTGGACAGAGAATGTGGTAATGGTAATTCGACAGAGCTGGGGTGGAAAAAGAATTTGCCATTGTAGTTTGATAGAGACATGGGCAGAAAGATAAAATGCTACTAGGTAGATTCATAGGGGGGGTGCAGAGAGAATGTGCTAATGGTAGATTCATTGGGTGGGGGTGGAGAGGAAACGTGGTAAAGGTAGATAGATAGATTAGTAGAGGTTAATAAGAAAATCTATGCTGTAGTTTGTTAGAGAGATGGGTGGAGAGTAAATATGGTAATGGTAAATTGATAGAAAATAGGGGGAGAGAGAACGGGTAATGTTAGGTTGATAGAGAGGGGCAAAGAGAAAATGTGGTATTGATAGATTGAAACAAGGTGTGGTAAAATGTAAATATAGATAGCTTGAGAGATGTGTTTAGAAAGAATTTGTTAGTGGTAGCTTGATGGAGAGAGGACCAAGAAAGAATGTGCTATTTATACATTGTTATAATGGGGTGGAGAGAAAATGTGGTAATCGTAGATTATATATATAATATTGGCATAGATTGCTTAATAGATGGATGGAAAGAGAATTTGGTAATGTATATTAATTATAGATATAGTATATATATATATATATATATATATATATATATATATATATATATATATATATATATATATATATAATGTATATATTATGGATATAGAATCTGGTAATGATAGATTGATATAAAGAAGGTGAAGAGGAATGTGGTAATGGTAAATTGATATAGAAAAGTGGAGAGAGATTGTGGTAATGTAAATTGATAGTGAGAGGATGAGGAGAGATTGTGGTAATGTAGATTGCTAGAGATGTGTGGAGAGTGAATGTAGTAATAGTAAATTGACAGAATTGGTGGAGAGAGAACAGGAAATGGTAGATTAATAGAGAGGGTGAAAAGAGAATGTGGTATAGATAGATTGAAACAGGGTGGAGATAGAACATACTAATTGTAATGGAAGAGTGATAGAGAGGGGATAGATTGCAAATGTAGATAGAGATTCATTGAGAAAGAGTGTGGTAGTGATGGATGAACAGAAACAGGGTGTAGAGAGATTATATATGGTAAATGGGGGTGTAAAAAGAATTTGTGTGGTAGATTGCTAAAAAGATAAGTGGATAGAGTATGTGGTAATGGTAGATTCATAGAAAGAGGGTAGAGAGAAAATGTGGTAATAGGGAAGAAGCTGGTGAGAGCTGTGTGTACAGTAAGCTGTGTGTATGCAAAAGTAGATTGATGGACAGGTGGGTGAAAAGAATGTATCCTAATTGACAGATAGACAACTTTATTGACATTGCAAGGTACACAGCAACAAAATGCAGTTTAGCATCTACCAAAACTGCAAATATATATGTAGTAAATGTGCAACAAATAAAGGCTCTGGGCAGTGTAAAAAATTTAATTTAAAATTGAACAAGATGTGTGTAATGTACAATATTTGTAGAGAAATGAGATATATAAATGAGATATATATATATATATATATATATATATATATATATATATATATATATATATATATATATATATATATATATATATAAATTTACAATAAGTAAAATGTACATTGTATATACAACTGGACAAAAGTTATACATAGTGTATATCCAGATAACATATACATATGTAGAAGATAATGTAGGATATCCTATGAATTTCTATTTCTATTTATTTATAATTATCCAGAAATGATTCAGGATGTACAGAGTGGAGCAAAACTGCATGATTATTACTGAGAATCAGTAAAGCACCAATAAGCCATGAGTGTCCTGGCAGTGAAGTGTAGAAACAAAACCTGGCCCTGAAACCGCTGGTTCTGCTGCTGATGCTGGGGCTGCTGAAGTTCCTATATATTCTTCTTTATGCAGGAGGTTAAACATGTTTTGACTGGGATGTAAGGAGTCCCTGATGATGTGTGCTTTGAGGAGACATCTGCTGTAGTGAAGGTGTTCAAAGGCTTGCACTTGGGTGCAAGTTGGCAGTTTTGACCACCTTTTACAAAACTTTCTGTTCACACACTGCAGAGCTGCTATACCAACAGTTCCCCTATTTCCCTTATCTCCCTGATTAATCTCAACGCTCTGCCTCTGGATGGAGTTCTCTTCAATTGTAGACCACTCTGTGCAGCTGGGGATATTTCCACATCAACATCCTAACAATCCATTAAGTTAGTGGGCATCTCAATAACTATGAGGATGGTTTTAGACTGTCATTAAGTCTTTCCTTCGAAGCTCATGTAGATAATATTACTAGAATAGAACTTCTAAAATAAAAAAACAATATAATGTAGCGATAATAGTTCATGCTTTTGTTAAATCCAGTTTAGACTATTGTTAACGCTTTACTGTCTGTATGTTCTAGTAAGTGCATAAACAAGCTTCAGATAATCCAAAATGCAAGAGTCCTTACTAGAACCAGAAAATATGACCACATCACCCCGGTCTTATCCACTCTACTGTTCATTGACTACCAATTAAATCTCACATTGTTTATAAAATACTACTACTGATGAATAAAGCACTACATGGACTCGGGCCACAGTACCTGGGTGAACTATTGGTACCTTGAATAGTGAAGATGGTAGATGGGTAGCAGGGATTTTTCTTACAAAAATATCTGTGTCTATCAGTCTAGGCTGAAAAAATTGTCAGTAGATTTTTCTTATAGAAATAAGAGATCATAAATATAGTGTTGAGATGCTGCCATCCCTCCACTCTGACATGTACATAGTGGTGCAGAAGGATGAATTATATCCCAGATGCTCACTCATATCTGTGTTACTTCCTTTTACTAATGCTTCCATAGCTAGTCTTGCCGGAGCCCCTACTTGCACCCTGATCATACTGCACCTTTACTATTATGTACCAATAAGGATATTTGAGGATCAACACAGTCTCACGGCATTTTGCAATATAGTCACAAACTCTAATCTATTGACTCGTGTTTATGGACATCCCCTTTTTTTCGTGTCACTCAGCACGATTGCCTCTGTCTGGCTTTATCTCTATAGCAATAGAGGCATAGGATCATGGGTAATGCTGACAGAAATGCCCAAGGTAATCTTTTTTCCCAATTTTTATCAGAGAATAAGGCAGAAAATATAAGGCTAGTGTAAGGGTTAGCATTATACTGTAATAAATGTGTGTGTCTCTAATTAACACAGTCTCCTTAAAAAACCAGGGAATGAATATATTTATATACAGTGGTACCCCGCTTATCGACCTTAATCCGTTCCTTAAAACCAGTCGAAATACAAAAAGGTCGAAGACGAATGTAATTATCCCATAACAAATAATAGAAAACCAATTAATCTGTTCCCGACCTTCACCGATACCCATTTATGAAACTTTTTGCCCTGTTTTTAGCAGTAATAATACTAAATAATACAGGTACAGAAATAATACTGTATATAATTGTTATGCAGCGTAATGAGCGGAGGCAAAGCCGGAGCACAGTTCGCTTTGGTTTAATGAAAACACGGAGATTTTAACACAAAAACACACACACACACACGGCAGTCCATAGAATCCAGACAAACGAGAGACAGATACCCGTGGTACGCCCTGGAGGTGCGAGGTCCACGGGCAAACGCACGGGAGGAAAAAGGTAATCCGGGGTGCACTTTGTAAAGAAAGCGCAGCCGTGGAGAGTGCGTGAAGTCCGGAAAGGAAGAAACGCATAGGAATACGTGTGACATATATATATATACAGACCAAATGTTTGGACACACCTTCTCATTTAAAGAGTTTTCTTTATTTTCATGACTATGAAAATTGTAGAGTCACACTGAAGGCATCAAGGGCTATTTGACCAAGAAGAAGAGTGATGGGGTGCTGCGCCAGATGACCTGGCCTCCACAGTCACCGGACCTGAACCCAATCGAGATGGTTTAGGGGTGAGCTGGACCGCAGAGTGAAGGCAAAAGGGCCAACAAAAGCTAAGCATCTCTCGGGGAACTCTTTAAAGACTGTTGGAAGACCATTTCAGGTGACTACCTCTTGAAGCTCATCAAGAGAATGCCAAGAGTGTGCAAAGCAGTAATCAAAGCAAAAGGTGGCTACTTTGAAGAACCTACAATATGACATTTTTCAGTTGTTTCACAATTTTTTGTTATGTATATAATTCCATATATAATTCCACATGTGTTAATTCATAGTTTTGATGCCTTCAGTGTGAATCTACAATTTTTATAGTCATGAAAATAAAGAAAACTCTTTGAATGAGAAGGTGTGTCCAAACTTTTGGTCTGTACTATATATATATATATATATTGTCCTCAGTGACCTCAAAAAAGAGGGAAAATCATGTCTGTGAACACAAATCAATAGATTACATTTCGTGACTATATCACGTAATGCCGTGAGACTGGGCTGTAAGGATACATGTTTCTCTCTCCCTCTCTCCACGTTTTTCACCCTGTCTTTAGTTAGCTTACTTGCAAATGGAAAATTGTATCACAAGTGTGAGTGAATATTGCAACTTTAGCTTAATTTATAGCAAACAAGTATACTTTTATCATTCAGACAAAGTAGTTAACATAGAGTTAGCAAGCTTCCTAACAAATTACTAGCTCATTTATACAATTTAGAAATGCCCAAGGTAATCTTTTTTCCCAATTTTTATCAGAGAATAAGGCAGAAAATATAAGGCTAGTGTAAGGGTTAGCATTATACTGTAATAAATGTGTGTGTCTCTAATTAACACAGTCTCCTTAAAAAACCAGGGAATGAATATATTTATATACAGTGGTACCCCGCTTATCGACCTTAATCCGTTCCTTAAAACCAGTCGAAATACAAAAAGGTCGAAGACGAATGTAATTATCCCATAACAAATAATAGAAAACCAATTAATCTGTTCCCGACCTTCACCGATACCCATTTATGAAACTTTTTGCCCTGTTTTTAGCAGTAATAATACTAAATAATACAGGTACAGAAATAATACTGTATATAATTGTTATGCAGCATAATGAGCGGAGGCAAAGCCAGAGCACAGTTCGCTTTGGTTTAATGAAAACACGGAGATTTTAACACAAAACACACACACACACGCCAGTCCATAGAATCCAGACAAACGAGAGACAGATACCCGTGGTACGCCCCACGTTTTTCACCCTGTCTTTAGTTAGCTTACTTGCAAATGGAAAATTGTATCACAAGTGTGAGTGAATATTGCAACTTTAGCTTAATTTATAGCAAACAAGTATACTTTTATCATTCAGACAAAGTAGTTAACATAGAGTTAGCAAGCTTCCTAACAAATTACTAGCTCATTTATACAATTTAGAAATGCCCAAGGTAATCTTTTTTCCCAATTTTTATCAGAGAATAAGGCAGAAAATATAAGGCTAGTGTAAGGGTTAGCATTATACTGTAATAAATGTGTGTGTCTCTAATTAACACAGTCTCCTTAAAAAACCAGGGAATGAATATATTTATATACAGTGGTACCCCGCTTATCGACCTTAATCCGTTCCTTAAAACCAGTCGAAATACAAAAGGTCAAGACGAATGTAATTATCCCATAACAAATAATAGAAAACCAATTAATCTGTTCCCGACCTTCACCGATACCCATTTATGAAACTTTTTGCCCTGTTTTTAGCAGTAATAATACTAAATAATACAGGTACAGAAATAATACTGTATATAATTGTTATGCAGCATAATGAGCGGAGGCAAAGCCAGAGCACAGTTCGCTTTGGTTTAATGAAAACACGGAGATTTTAACACAAAAACACACACACACACACGCCAGTCCATAGAATCCAGACAAACGAGAGACAGATACCCGTGGTACGCCCCACGTTTTTCACCCTGTCTTTAGTTAGCTTACTTGCAAATGGAAAATTGTATCACAAGTGTGAGTGAATATTGCAACTTTAGCTTAATTTATAGCAAACAAGTATACTTTTATCATTCAGACAAAGTAGTTAACATAGAGTTAGCAAGCTTCCTAACAAATTACTAGCTCATTTATACAATTTAGACACAACACTTAGCACTTAACTTAATTACTAGCAAACTTGCATATTTTTTATAAGTTTGTAATAATTCAACACAAATATAGACATAGGTTTATTGTGTGTGTGTGTGTGTGTGTGTGTGTAGAGACTTTATTTCTTAAATTCAGTAGCTCGTGAAACTATACCATTTATGAAATGGTATTATATTTATAATATATATTATAGAATATATATGTGCTTTTTTTGTATAGTTATTGATTAAATGATCTCCAAATAACTCATGACTCTCTGCTCTCCCCTTCAGCCACTGCTCGTAACCTTGGAGTAACTATGGACAATTAACTGTCCTTCTTCTCACATGTCGCTAACGTGGCTCTTTCCTGACGATTTCTTTTCTACAACATCTGAAGGATTCGACCATTTCTGTCCACACAGGCTGCCCAGGTGCTTGTTCAGACATCTCAAGACTCAACTACTGCTCTCTCTGCTGGCAGGTCTCCCCTGAACGCTATTCCTCCACTGCAAATGATCCAAAATGCAGCTGCACGACTTGTGTTCAATCTGCCGAAGTTCTCCCACACCACCCCACTGCTGCTCCTTCACTGGTTTCCAGTAGCGGCACGTATCAGATTCAAAACACTGATGTTTGCCTACAAGGCCAAAAATGGACCAGCGCCATCTTACCTCAGAGACCTCATCACATCTCGCACTGCACCACGCTGTCTGAGATCCTCCAGCACTGCTCGACTGGTACCACCTTCTCTCAGAATGAGAGGAAAGTAAACTTCAAGGCTCTTCTCTGTTCTGTCACCGAGGTGGAGGAACGAACTTACCCTAGATGTCCGTACAGCGGCGTCACTGGCTATCTTCAAGCTTAAATTAGCACTTTCCATGTTTGCTTTGTAGGATTTATATTAAGTTTGTAATCTTGCGTACCGGTGTACATACGTCGCTCTGGATAATGGTGTCTGCTAAATGCCACAAATGTAAATGTATTCATTTGAATGTGCTTGGAGTAATGCTGAACTTTATTGCTCTTCCTGAAAACTGCACATAAACAGTAAATTTAAACAGCAATATCTGATGCTTTTGGTCTAAAATGACAAAAAGTGAATCAGTAGACATGTAGACAAATACAAGACAAAAAATAAACACTTTTTTTTTTTTTTTTATAAAAGATTACATGTACACTTCCTGTTGTGACATGTCTGTGTTAGCTTTCTGTTTCCTCAAGTGTCAGGTGTGTAATCAGTACAATGACAATAAATACATGACTCAGTAAATATAACATATTCAACAATTGCTGTTTTGTACCACATGTAACATTGTCTAGTAAAATAAATCTGTGGAAAAAAAAACTTTACCCAAATAAATGTTAACATTCATTGTATACATTCATATGAAAAGTATTTTCTCTTTTTCTGTCACAATGTTATTATCCAATGATATTTTTACAATTTACAATACCATACAGCTTTGTTAAAAGCCCCCACATTAACAGTATTATATTCTTTTTGATAAATTTGTAAAGATACCTTTTGTTGTCATCTGCAACAGCCACTGGTAGATTATAACGCAGACAAGGATCATAGCGAGGGTTGTGAACATCTCGATGCACCAGAATAATCGATGGATCTTCTTTATCACCCAAAGCTCTCAGGTCACCAAATGGACGAAATTTTCTGTCAAGACCAATAAATCCAATTATATAAAGATAAAAGAGACATAATATTAAATTACATTTTGCTCCATGCATATGAATTAAACTACCAGGTCTAATACACACGCACACATATATATATATATATATATATATATATATATATATATATATATATATATATATATATATATATATATATATATATATATATATAAAACTGAAATATCACATCTACATAAGTATTCAGACCCTTTACTCAGTATTCAGTTGAAGGACCTTTACAATTAGAAGGCAATTACAGCCTAGATTCTTTTTTACACACCTGGATTGGGGGATTGTCTGGCAAACCCACAAAAAATGTGGTCATGTTGGATGGGAATAGCCACTTTTAGATGTTTAATATGGGTCAAGTCAGTGCTTGATTCAACAGACGGGCTACTATAGCTCAAATTGCTGAATAAGTTGAAGCTGTTAATGATCGATGGGTCAGGACCAACACAATATTAGGCAGGTGGTCATAAAGTTATGCCTAATAGCTGTATGATTGCTGTATATACTGTACATGTGATATTGCAGGTTTTATTTAAAGATTTTAAATACATTTTTAGAATTCCGTATTCATTTCGTCATTGTGGGTTGCTGAGTGTACATTATTGGGGGGAAAAAATATAATTTGAACGATTATAATATCAGGCTGCAACATAAGATATTGAAAAAAATAAATGGGGTCTCAATACTTTCTGAATGCACTGTATATACAAAACTTAGGTTTTTTTTTTTTTTTTTTGTTGAGCTGCCTGTTCATACCAAGCCTTTTGCTTCATGTTTACTTTTCTAGTTTCTTGAACTTTTTTCTTGTTCACATTCACATAATTCGCATTCTTGTTTCACCTTGTGTAAGTTGTTTGGTGATTGCCCATTCTCTTGCCCATTTATTGATTATGATTTTAAATTTGGTTATTTAAATTATGTTTGATTAGTAAGGTTGGAGACAAAGAAGAATAAATGTCTCCAGCAGAACCTCCTCCAGGGGTTCCCTGAAAAGCTTAGTCAAGAGGCTCAGCTTTTAGCAGGATTTAGTATTGAGAGATCCACAGATAGTCCAAAAGAGTTGGACTATCTGTGGATGGGTCTAGAAGCGGTCTTGTAGGTATTGCAGGAAGAGTGCCTTGGGGATGACATATTAGAGATAAATATTAGATTAAAGAATAATTTGTGAGTTTTCTCATGCGTCCTAGTAACCAAAGCCCCTGTGATTTGTCAGGGTGTGTATAACCCTTTCTGTCAATTTAATTTTCAAATTTTTGCTTAGTGTTCAGCCGTCTGCTCATACCAAACATTTTGTTGCATGTTTGATTTCCTAGTTTCTTCTTATTTTGTTATTCACCACAACTTTCTTGTTTTTTGGTTCATGTAGGTTGTTTACAGATTTTTCCAACCTCTTTTGGATTTAGATTTGAGTGCTCATTTTATTAATAACTTTCTGCTATCTTCTTTTGCATTCTCATGCTTATATTAAATGACATGCAGCTACTCATCTCTTATACAACCATGTCAAAGTTTTATCCTGTTTTTTTTTAATAGAGGCACTATATTCTCAAAGAGCAAAGAAACCAACTCAAGAGATTGCTGAAATCTGGAAATTGCTGGAATCTTCATTTTTATTGGTCAGATCTTGACTCCAGGATGCGAATGAAAGATTTTATCAGGCTCAAATTGAAAATAAAATAAATGAAAAAGCATAAGGGTGCATTTTCACACATAAACTGGCCATCAGAAAGTCCTGAAATGAACCCTACTAATATTCTTTGGGACTTTTGAATGTTTGTAATGTTCCAGTCCTCAAAACATGATGTTGGCCAAAAAATGTATGCACCTCTGAATGTATATAAATGTTGTGATGGAATGCACTTAAAATGCACACTGTAAACATGCAATGAAATATTAAAGTGACTTAACTTGGCCAGGCTGTGTATTTGTTCTTATTGTAACTACTAAGTTAGTAAATTACTACCGTTATTATTTAAACTATTGTGGAATTATTAAAGTGGTTTTCTGCCACCACATCCATAATATAACTATTATTAGAATACTACATTATTTTGTTTGTTACATGATATCAATGCTGATGTGACTTTTTTTAATAATGTAATGCAATTATTCTTACACTTACCCCAGTGTTTTTTTATATATGGGATGGTCCTCAGGGGTTTCCTGATGATAATCAACTTTAGCACATACCAGTTTATCAATAATTGGGAAATGTTGTTTTATAGTGCTGTAACGATCGCGTTTGTAAGAATCATCCAGCTGTTTAATCCAAAGAGCTCTAGCATAAGTGTACTTTCCCTCATTTAAAGTATCCATTAGAACTTTAAAAAAGTAATTGGATACTAGTAGAGCTCTTATATGTAAATGTTTAATAAAAAGTATATGAAATAAAGCCAGTAATGAATCTGGCACACACGTGTTGATAAACTGGTATAAGCCTGAAGCCTCTTTCATGTAGGAACGATGATGACCGATGATCAACATCAGCAAAGTTGTTGATCCCAAACTAACAAATGCAAAATTACCAGATATTAATAGCATCATGTTATTTTATTTATATATATTTTTTAAATAAATTTATATTTATTTATTTGCATCTACATTTGTTTAATTATTAGTGAAGACCAAAAATGGTCTCCAGTAATATCATAATATTTAAATACTTACTTTGGAGGCTTCTTCCATTTTGTAACTAAATTGGATTTAAAATTGAAAAAAATTGTTAATGGAAAAAAAGAACTGTTAACATTTGTTTGTATTCTGTACATAGTCATTCATCAAAATCATAAAAACATTTATAAAACAAAATAAAGGGTGCTTTACCACAACCGTTCCATGGGCAGCACCTGGAAAATATTTAAAAGCATTGATAAGCATAATGTGATTTATGTATGTTTAACCAAACAATCAAATTAAACAGCGGATGAATAAGATATGAAGAGCATGCTACGATTGAATTAAGACTTTACCTTTTAATTGGCACATCGTTTATGACTGAGGCTAAAGAAAGAGGAAAAAGAAAATGTTAGAAGTATCCACATAAAGCCTCTTTTATTAATAATATATTATTGTATAAGGTTATATTTAAACTGTCCCCTTTGGATATCTTTTAAAATTAATATGTCTGCTTTTGTCCTAAAGACTCTAAAGTATTTAAAGACTCACTGATTTTCTTTGCAGTAAGTACAGTTAATTTACAACTGCAGTTATGCAAGGAAAACACTCACACAGGGTGAGATATAAATAAATTGAACATAACATGAGTGTCCTATAGGACCATTCACCTTAACTGTTGATTTGTGTAAAGCTGCTTTGAGACAATGTCTGTTGTGAAAAGCGCTATACAAATAAACTTGACTTGACTTGACTTGACATATGAACTGAATCTGTATTCAGAAGTATGAATGGAGTGGATTTTTGGAAGTTTTTTAAACTTCATTTATTTGTATAAAAATATTGCCTCTCCACAACTATAAATCATAAATATTATTTTGTATATTTTTGTTTAGCTCTTGAGTTGGTCTTTAGTGGTAGTGAGTCAGAAGAAAAGGAGAGAAAAGTATTTGATACAAGAAGGATTAAACCGGCATAGCAGCCTCAACATGCCATTTTGTGCTAACATGCTAAGACTTGCCTGCTGGCTGCGTTTTTTTAGAAACTTTTCATATGTACCTATAAAACATATTTTGAACAAGATTAGCCCTAAAGGGGTTTATGTCTAGAGGGTATTGTTAGTTTTACTTTACCTTTTCTTTTCATTGTTCTTCTTTTCATTTCTTTTTCTTCCATTTCAGTTGAGAAAGTCACACTAGACATTGCAAAATAGGAACATTTAATATATTTTACAGAAAATTTTACAAGCATCTAAATGTGGGGTACGAAACAATCAATCAGTGTGTGAACAAGCCAACTACAGTTATTTATACATTTCTTTCAAATTAAAATTAAAAGTTTACTTTTACTGCCTAAAATCAAAGTTCAAACTAAAATAGACCTCAGGATGTTGATATTCTAAGAATAGTACAAGTTTTACTGTACCTTTTGTCTTTTTTCACGCTGAAGGCCTTTATCGTTTTTTTCTCCTATTTCGCTCTAAGATGGCGCTTCATTTGCCAACAAGGAAATGGCGGTGCCCACGCAGAAACCACACTAAATAAACTGGTAGGACCACACGTGACACGACAGGAAACGACAGCACACTTTTAAGTGGTGTTTGATGGCGTTTCAATATCACTGAAAGTATAAAACAAGGTGTGGTTTAAGGGTGTTTTTCTAAACCACTTGGATAAAAGTGTCTGCCAAAAACTATGAATTTGAAGGTGATGTAAATATTGAAATTTATATGAAGTAACTAACAGTTAATTTCATCATTAATGAAGTTTTGTTTTGTCCTCATCAACATAATTGAAAAATTTCTATACATACTTTGCAGAGAACTTTTATTAATATCTAAAAAAACAAAATCCCAGATTATATTAAGTAGCAATTTATTTAGTTACATACTGCTCATGCATTTCATATGTTTTTATTTATTGGCAATATTTAAAATTTCGAACAATAAAGTGAGCAGATGAAGCAGCTAGTAGAATTAATCATCGATTGTGACATAATCTTGTTAATATTAATTGGCTGTACTTCTAGTTAGTTATATGTTACAAGGTTTTTTTTTACTAAATACCACATGCAAGGTTTATATTTTCTCATCGACCTTGCATGGCAAACTGTTCTTAACAAACAGAAAAAAACAAAACAAAAACAGTCTCTCATTTTCAATTTTCTGTGTAGTTGGATCCATCGGTGATAGGTTTTTTATTTTCATAATTTTTTCCATAGTAAGTGCATGAGTTAACATTATGTTGGCAGCACACATATATTATATTTTATTCCTGACAAATAAAACAACTAATATTTGCTAATGTGAGTTTTGTTTGTGTGATGCAATGGCAGAGGCAGGAGACAACCAGCAAGGTGACCTGAGGTTTGATTGGGAGATGCATCTTATTCTTCCTAACAACAACCTGCTGCTCCCAAAACCCTGATGCTTCGATGTGCAAAGTAGCCACCAAGGTAAGGTGGACTATGGCAATCCAATGAGGCTCCCCTAATTGTCTGTTGGTTCAAGGAACTGATGATGATGGCAAGGACAGAGGAGGAGCAATGACGGAGAAGTGAAAAGGTGCAACATCTCCAGCCAAGCGGGGGGTGGAGCGACGTCCTCAGCCGAGCAAGGGGTGGAGTGACGTCTTCCGAGGGGCAGAGAGGGTAAAAAAATGTTTCGTAAAGAGGGCGGGTGAAATGAAATAACAACCACACGTCAACAAACCAACAAGAAATTTACCCAAAATGGGAATGTGAATAGACCATGGCTAACAAGATGCAGGTGGAAACATTAGGGGCTGAGAGGAAGCGGTGGCAGGAAATAATTAAGAAAATACAAAATAGCAACATAAATTGGGGAAATAACCTAAAAAACACAGAGAAGAAAAAAACTCACTGAAAACCTTAAACAAGAGCCCCCCAAAGTTGGCAGGCTTTGCTTGGGCATCCTCATAGAAAATCTATTCATTATTAGAGGATCTACTGTATAACACAGTCATAAAACTGCTATAGAGCCATTTACAGTTTCAAATCCTTCTGAATCACTATGGATCTGAGTCTCACAAGTCCCTTGAGTCACTTGAGTCCTTAGAAATCTTTGAATCAGTCGACTCATGAATCCCACTCACAAGTCCCTTGTATCCAGCTGTTTCTCACCCCCCGCTACGAGTCTGACAGATCCGTTGAATCCAACGCTATATTAGCCAGGACATGTATAGAACTCGCAAAACTGGCCATGCTGGAAGTTTCCTGAACAACTCAATAGCTGGATCTGCTGGATGTCCCCTTTATAGGCAAATGCTTTAAAATAAGAAAGATATTGCATTATACATAGAATAGACATCAACACAAATCAATATTACAATATTCTTGCTTCTTACATACTATCATTTATTAAATAGCCTAGATTACTGAAAATAAATTCTCTATCAAATTTTACACATTATTATACACACATATTATATTAATATATATAAATATTAAAATTTGTGATAATATTATTGATAATTGCATTGAAGTTGTTTAGGAAAGGCCACACAATAGGTCAGTCCCCACAGGCATTTAAGTAGTGTTAAGTTTTGTTAAAGTTTTTCTTCTGTAAAAACAGGGCCTAATACTACTGATTGCATTTTTATAAGAGCCTGTAGAACATTGGATGAATTGTATAAGACCTAATGCCAGGCTCACACTGCAATTCTGGCCATGAATTTACTGTCTAAGGCAATCTTAAAAGATTCCTATAATCCTGGGATAAAATCTGTAGTCTTTTATTGCTGATTTGACATGGTTACCAACAGCAGGTTAATAGCCGTTACAATATTTTTTTGTCCTCCAATGAAGTTCTGCCAGTGTCAGACTCTCGTACGGTCTGACAAAATTTAACAAAATATGAATTTCACTTTACTCTTGAGTTTTCACTTTAATAAATCATGCTACTAATCATATGAAAGAAATCATTGCAATAGATTGATTCCTGTTGTCGAATAGGGCTGCGTAGCCTACACAAAATGCTAACTGGTATTACAAATAACTAATTTAAGCTGAATGCTGCTTGTTTTGCACAAAATAACTGATTTGCTGCTTCACCACTTTTTTTATAATTATGTAATGTAATTAATGCAAATAAATGTAGAAATAATGATTATGTAGAAATAGGATTATGTAGAAATGTAGAAATAGGAGTTCTAATACATGAACAACCTTACATCACTACGGCTAGTTTTCATCAATGGAAAAGCAAGATTTATCTCGTCAAGTTGGAGTCTCACCTGTGAGGAAACCCATGGCTGCTGTTTGTTGGGACAAGATTAGAGGAGTCTTGGTATTTACAGTATAAAGCTTTGAAATTTGCACCACCTGGACTTTTCCAACAATGCCTGTGAATAAGCCATGACCCTAACAGGCTAATTAAGATCTGATACCTTGGTAAAAAAAAAAGTTATCTGAGAGCTCAAGTCTCCTGGGGTTCCTATTCTTTTGCAGGGTGCTGCTTTCCTTTTTCACTGTAAAATTATAAAAAAACAAAAACAATACACTAATATTGCTTAAAATATTGCAAAAGAATGTTTTATGTTTAACTATGCCTTTTGGAGATCATTTAATCTTCCACTTGCTTAACTGTTCACATTAACAGAAATTTTGACCAGGGGTACCCAAACATTCACACGAAACTGTAGCATTTAGACCACTATCAGAAATGTATTTTAAATCTAGGTTGCAAATGTCCATTCACACTTATGGGTGGTTCTACCTAATAAAATTGGACAAGTGCATTGGCCCATGCCTGGGTCAGGAGTGAAGGATCATATTTTTCCTAAATTCCCCAAGTGCCTGGCATGGAATCTGCCTCTTGCCTTAATCTAACTTAAACAATGATTCTCAAAAATTGAACACTGTTCCTTTCTGTTTCCTTTGTAGGTGTTGCACTACAAGGTGATGTGTGTGTCTGAAAACCCAGAGTGTGGCAGCATAGTGAGAGTCTGGAGTGGGGAAAGCATTTAAATTTCAATGCTTCACAGATTTTATTCAACAAGAGCTTTTTGAATGTAAAATATATAGCTTGATTATTTCATTTTAATTTCACTGTGTTAATGTACATAACAAAAACTTGTCAATGCAAAATCTGCCAGATACAGTGAGAAAAATAAGTATTTGAAAACCCTGCTATTTTGCAAGTTCTCCCACTTGGAAATCATGGAGGGGTCTAAAATTGTCATCGTAGGTGCATGTCCACTGTGAGAGACATAATCTAAAAAAAAAAAATCCAGAAATCACAATGTATGATTTTTAAACAATTTATTTGTATGATACAGCTGCAAATAAGTATTTGAACACCTGAGAAAGTCAATGTTAATATTTGGTACAGTAGCCTTTGTTTGCAATTACAGAGGTCAAATGTTTCCTGTAGTTTTTCACCAGGTTTGCACACACTGCAGGAGGGATTTTTGCCCACACACAGATCTTCTCTAGATCAGTCAGGTTTCTGGCCTGTCGCTAAGAAACACGGAGTTTGAGCTCCCTCCAAAGATTCTCTATTGGGTTTAGGTCTGGAGACTGGCTAGGCCACACCAGAACCTTGATATTCTTCTTACAGAGCCACTCCTTGGTTATCTTGGCTGTGTGCTTCGGGTCATTGTCATGTTGGAAGACCCAGCCTCGACCCATCTTCAATGCTCTAACTGAGGGAAGGAGGTTGTTCCCCAAAATCTCGCAATACATGGCCCCGGTCATCCTCTCCTTAATACAATGCAGTCGCCCTGTCCTATGTGCAGAAAAACACCCCCAAAGCATGATGCTACCACCCCCATGCTTCACAGTAGGGATGGTGTTCTTGGGATGGTACTCATCATTCTTCTTCCTCCAAACACGTTTAGTGGAATTATGACCCAAAAATTCTATTTTGGTCTCATCTGACCACATGACTTTCTCCCATGACTCCTCTGGATCATCCAAATGGTCATTGGCAAACTTAAGATGTGCCTGGACATGTGCTGGTTTAAGCAGGGGAACCTTCCGTGCCATGCATGATTTCAAACAATGACGTCTTAGTGTATTACCAACAGTAACCTTGGAAACGGTGGTCCCAGCTCTTTTCAGGTCATTGACCAGCTCCTCCCATGTAGTTCTGGGCTGATTTCTCACCTTCCTTAGGATCATTGAGACCCCACGAGGTGAGATCTTGCATGGAGCCCCAGTTCGAGGGAGATTAACAGTCATGTTTAGCTTCTTCCATTTTCTAATGATTGCTCCAACAGTGGACCTTTTTTCACCAAGCTGCTTGGCAATTTCCCCGTAGCCCTTTCCAGCCTTGTGGAGGTGTACAATTTTGTCTCTAGTGTCTTTGGACAGCTCTTTGGTCTTGGCCATGTTAGTAGTTGGATTCTTACTGATTGTATAGGGTGGACAGGTGTCTTTATGCAGCTAACGACCTCAAACAGGTGCATCTAATTTAGGATAATAAAAGTAGTGGAGGTGGACATTTTAAAGGCAGACTAACATGTCTTTGAGGGTCAGAATTCTAGCTGATAGACAGGTGTTCAAATACTTATTTGCAGCTGTATCATACAAATAAATAGTTTAAAAATCATATATTGTGATTTCTGGATTTTTTTTTTAGATTATGTCTCTCACAGTGGACATGCACCTACGATGACGAGACCCCTCCATGATTTCTAAGTGGGAGAACTTGCAAAATAGCAGGGTGTTCAAATACCTATTTTCCTCAATGTACCTATAGACCTGACACTGTATTTCTATTAATCTCTCTAATTCAGGATCATAAACAACTAAACAAAAATAATCAAATGTGTTAAAAAAAAAGAAAAAAAAGAATAAGGACATGCCAAGATGTTAAATATTGAGACAAAACACAGGCCTCCAACTCTAAAAGATATGTGTAAGAAATTAAGCCAGATTAAATGTGTTGATCAGCAACAGTGTTGTGGAATGGTTGTGTGTTCTATTATAGACTCAGTTTACTGTCACTGATACTGTGAAATAATGATCTGTAAAAAGTTATCAGCACTTCCAACAGCAGCACTTCCTGGTTGTGGCCTTCTAGAGACGTGTTCCCTCATGTGTAAAGTTCAGCACATACAGCACTATTATACAGAATCCTCAGAGTGCTGAGTTCAGAAATGACTAAACTCTACACCTTACTGTACACACCACTGAGATACACACCACTGATTCTTACTGTAGGTACAGGTAATTTATATTCACCAGTTTAACAACTGTATTAATAAATTTTCCATGTTTCTTAACTGTGATATTTGGGTCATTATTTTGTTTTCGATACTTTAAAGATTTTATTTCTTTATTTCCTTCTTCAGAGCAGGGAGTTATGCAGATATAACTGGGCCAACAGACAGCGAAATTTTCGGGAAGAAAATGTTGCCTATGGCACGGATCCAATGACAGTAAAGAAAAGACGTTAACAAATAGCTAGTCTCCGTGAGTAGCTCTAATTGAGTTGAACAGTTAACAATTTTATTGCCTTTTTAACAACAGTGCAAAATGAATGGGACAATAACCAATATTTACAACAAAAAAACCAAAAAAACCAATAAGAGCTCTTTACGATAGAAAAAGTATGAAAATTCCTCCTTAATGTTCTGTCTTCTCATGTGTGTATGTGGTATGCAGGTCCAGAGATGGGTTCAGTGGACGTGTGTTTAATAAGAGTTCAGTTTCTTGTCCTCAAGTGCACTTGTTGTAACCTTACTATATGCAAATGATGCCTCATCTCGCACTCCTGAAAAAAATCAAGGTTCCTCTGGTGACAGATTAAAGGCAAGCCACTCCGTTAAAGATTGTCTCCCAGTCCTGCTGGGCTAGGCTAGCCATCTCGGTTCATACAGACTTTCTAGTTATAGTAGTATATGACTACTAGACTAAGAGGTCTCTTTTAATGGAAAATGCCTCTTCCAGCAATACATGCTTATTAAGCCAGGCAAATACGGAATAAAAATCTTGCAGCCTGTAATGCAAAAACCAGCTATGCATAGAATTTACAGATTTACACAGGCAAACCTGCGAGTGGCATCCCTTAGAAAAAACAAGGAAAACGTGTAGTCCTCTATATGACTACTGGACTAAGAGGTTACAATATCACATGTGACAAATTATTATTATTATTTTTTACCAGTTATTTTCTTGGATAATAACTTCTCAGTAGGAAGCTTGTGGGCACAATAAAAAAAAAACCTGAGCTGCCTGCCAGAAATTTTGCAGGTGAAGGAATTATTTTTTTCTCTAAAATTTGCTTTTACAAACACCACCACTGTTGTTTTATATTGTCCAAAAAAAAACAAACAATGAAATGTATACCTCAAATGTCCAAATGTCCACCTGTAATGTCCAAAACCTGAAATGTCCACTTATGTCCACTTTTTACAAAGATGCAGGAGGAGAAGGAGTGGACAACCTGGACAAGCTGACTGCCACCTACACTTGCCAGTGAATGACCAGGAGATGGTCAATGGTTGTGTTTTATAACATCCTAGATGTATCTGCATACAAGACATTTGTGTTCTGGACCCACATCCACCTAGGGTGGAACTCAACCAAAAAAAAACCCAAGATGCTTCTTGAGAAACTAGGAAGTTCCGTAGTCAAGACTCATATTGAACAAAGGGTTTACCTACCACTCCACCCATGCCATCAGTAACAGAAAGAGCATCAGCACCAGCATCCTCCTCAGCCAGCCCTGCCTCAACATCAACCAGCTCAGCCATAGCCACAACCCCACTGAGGCCACCTGATTCTAAAAGAAAGAGGTGTCAGGTCTGCCCTAGCAATAAGGACAGAAAGACAAGAAATATCTCTACAAAAAACACACTAAAAGTGTCACTTTTTGCCACACATGCATTTAAACACACACACATATACACATGTATATTTTTGCACACAAAGACTTGCTTTAAGATAATAAGATAGATAAGATAAGATAAGATAAGATAAGATAAAACTTTATTAATCCCGAAGAAAATTCTTGTGCCAGAGAATGCTGCAAGCAAAAAGAATACAAACTCGTAATAGTATTAACTAGTATTGCACATTATAGTTCTAAAAAATATTGCACATGATATTGTACAATATATAGTTCAATAATATTGCACATAATCCTATAAAAGATATTATACATAATAAGATATTACACATGATATAGTAAAATAATATCGCACATGATCATATACAAAATAATATTCATGATTGTGTAAAGCTATTATACATGATTTAGTTAAATGATACTGACCGTGATAGTGTAAAGATATTGCACATGAAATTGTAAAATTATTAAATTATATTGCAAATTATATTACCAAACAACAACATACAACAACAGAGGTAAAGCTAGTGCATCTATTATTTTTAGACTATGACCACTATGACCGATATGACTAGCCCTCCTCCTCACAAAAGGGGGTGGAGTTATACATTTTGGTGGCCACAGGAAGGAAAAACCTCCTGTGGCATTCTGTAGTATTTCTCGGTGGTCTGAGTCTACTGCTGAATGTGCTCCGGCAGGTCACCAGTGTGGCATACAGTGGGTGGAACGTATTGTTAAGAATCCTGAGAAGTTTCATCAGCATTCTCCTCTCAGACACCTCCACCAGAGACTCTAGCTGCACTCCAATGACAGGGCCAGTTTTTCTAATAAGTTTGTTCAGTTTGTTGGCATCGGCTATCTTTTCTCTGCTACCCCAACACACTACAGCGTAGAAAATATCTCTGCTAACCACTCATAAAACAGTCATAAAACAAAAAAGTTCTTTCATCTTTGCAACATTAAGTTGGAAGTAGTTTTGTCCACACCACTCCACGAGGTTGTCCTCCATGCTTCTATGCTTCTTTGCAGGTGGCAAGACTGTGAGCTGCACCTCAGCTGTAGAGATGAGGGAAATAAGGGGTATGAGTTAGGGCAGGAGCTGGATGGTGTATGGGCAGAAACAGCATCATCAAACCTGTTAAAAACAGGTTAAAAACAACCTCAGCCTTCTGGATGTCTATCTTAATCATCTGGTCAGTGTTCCTTGCATGGCCAGTGATGGTTCCCATCCCAATCCACAACTCTTTTAAGTTGTTTTGGCTGAGTTTTTTCTTAAGCTTTCTCCTGTCAAGTCAAGTCAAGTCAAGTTTATTTGTATAGCGCTTTTCACAACAGACATTGTCTCAAAGCAGCTTTACACAAATCAACAGTGATGGTGAATGGTGTGCATTTGTCCCTGATGAGCAAGCCGTGGCGACTGTGGCAAGGAAAAACTCCCTTAGATGTTATGAGGAAGAAACCTTGAGAGGAACCAGACTCAAAAGGGGAACCCATCCTCATCTGGGTGACATCAAGAGTTTGATCATAAATCTTTCAACAATACAGAACACTGGAGAGTGAGAACTAACATGATTACTGGAGTATAAGATTATAAGTAATGTTCTTTCTGCAGTCTTAAACAGTCTATATGGTTAGTAGCTCCGAGTTTTATAAGCTCAGCATTTGTGATCACCACAGATCCAGCATCAGCTTCTCCATGCCAGAGCCTTTAAACACTCCAGGAGGTCCAATGTCAAAACTCCACACATGTAGCGGGATCCAAATGGCACTGGTACGTCTCTAGATGGTTCAGGATGTTTGTGAGTTCGGCATCTACTTCTTTACAGGTCCGTAATCATCACGAGGTGGGAGGTGACTGAGCTGGAGCAACCTCAGGATGCCTCGGGATGGGGAGAGAAAGAGAAGCAGTGGAGAGGAATTAGCGTAGCTGCTGTTCATGATATTAACAGCACAAGTTGATAATGTGCATGTGATCAGATGTTCTGGAGCACAAGGTTATGATGTGATGTGTGTTATGTGTAGGCTTTGCTAAAAGATACGTTTTAATCTACACTTAAATTGGGTGAGTGTGTCTGAGCCCCGAACACTGTCAGGAAGACTATTCCAGAGTTTAGAGCTAAATGTGAAAATGCTCTACCACCTTTAGTGGACTTTGCTATTCTAGTAACTACTAGAAGCCCAGAGTTTTGAGATCTCAGGGAGCGTGGCGGATTGTGGCGTGTTAAAAGACTGGATAGATACACAGGAGCCAAACCATTTAGTGCTTTATAAGTGAGAAGTAATAGTTTGTAGTCTATTCGAAACTTAACAGGAAGCCAATGTAGGGACGATAAGATCGGGGTTATGTGATCATATTTTTTTGACCTTGTAAGAACTCTGGCTGCTGCATTCTGGACTAACTGAAGCTTGTTTATTAATGAAGCAGGACATCCACCTAGTAACGCATTACAGTAGTCTATTCTGGAGGTCATAAACGCATGGACGAGCTTCTCTGCATCGGATATAGACAACATATTTCTTAGCTTAGAAATATTTCTAAGGTGAAAGAAGGCTGTTTTTGTAACCTGATTGATGTGATAACCCTCTTTACCCTCATTTTTTTTCTCAGCTGTGTCTGTGTCCTTTTTATTTCTTCCTTTTTACTCCTCCTGAATGCAGCCTTTTTCCTGTTCAGTGAGGCCTTGATGTTCTTAGTCCTTAGGTTATTGTTGTCAGCGTACTGTCTTGGTGGGTATTATACTGTCCGTGCAAAAATCAACATAGTCAGTTATACAATCTGTAAGGCCGTCAATATCTTCACCATGAGCATTACAGAAAATATCCCAATCTGTGGCCTCAAAACATCCTGGTAGATTGTCAGTAACTTCTTGTGACCATCTTCATACAGGTTTGGTTGATTACCAGTTGCCACTTAATTCAATTCAATTCAATTCATTTTTATTTGTATAGCGCTTTTAACAATGAACATTGTCTCAAAGCAGCTTTACACAGATAATGTGGTGATTAAACATAAATATGTTCTTTGTAAGTATGTTTGTCCCTGATGAGCAACTGTGGCAAGGAAAAACTCCCCGAGATGGCATAAGGAAGAAACCTTGAGAGGAACCAGACTCAAGAGGGAACCCATCCTCATCTGGGTTGCACCAAATGTCCATTTGAAGCAGATATACAATGTTGTGGGGTACAGTGATGATGATCAGAAGCAAACTGCACTCCCGAGTCAGTGCAGCAGACCGCCGACACCAACTACAGTCCAATCCGTCCTCAAAGCACCCGTTCTACTCCGAATTAAGAGACCGTCCGAGCTGCACAGAAGTGTGAAGATCCAAGGAGGGAGAGGGGCAGGAACAGTGGTCACTGGAGCCTCAGGAGCATGTTTAACTCGACCGAGAGAGAGAGAGAGAGAGAGAGAGAGAGAGAGAGAGAGAGAGGGTGACGGGAAGAGAAGGATATGGATTATTAAGTGTAACTATTGGTGTACGAAAGTTAATGTCACTGTGCAGTTTGGACTCCGGCAAGACTCGCTATGGCAGCATAACTAAAAGGGAGAACCAGAAGGTAACACAGACATGAGGGATCTCTGGGATAAGAGGCGACCCACCACACCACCGTCAACAAACCTGAGTGAGCGTGTGAATGTGAGGGACGACAGCATACAAATATACCAGTTCACCAAACACTCTATATCCATGTTCCTCCAGATCTGTGCCTTTACCTAAGAAATCTACTGATAAAAGGCTTGACTAAATAAATACGTTTTCAACCTCGACTTGAACACTGAGACTGTGTCTGAGTCCCGAACACTGATTGGAAGGCTGTTCCATAACTGTGGGGCTTTATAAGAGAAAGATCTGCCCCCTGCTGTAGTCTTCATTATTTGAGGAACCAACAGATAGCCAGCACCTTTTGATCTAAGTAGGTGTGGAGGATCATACTGGTACAGAAGTTCACTCAGATACTGCGGTGCGAAACCGTTAAGTGCTTTATCGTCAGTAGTAATATTTTATAGTCAATGCGAGATTTGATTGGGAGCCAGTGTAGACTGATTAAAACAGGGGTGATGTGGTCATATTTCCTAGATCTAGTGAGGACCCTTGCTGCTGCATTCTGGACTAACTGAAGCTTATTTATGCACTTACTCGCACACCCAGACAGTAAAGCGTAGTAGTCTAATCTAGAAGTAACAAAAGCATGAACCAGTTTTTCTGCATCCTGTAACGACATCATATTTCTAATCTTAGCAATATTTCTAAGGTGAAAGAAGGCGATTCTGGTGATGTTATTCACGTGAGACTCAAAGGAAAGACTCGGGTCAATAATCACACCAAGGTCTTTGACAGCCGTACATGCTGAAACAGAAACACCATCCAGAGATGCTACGTAATTGGAAAGTTTACTTCTAGCTGCATGTGGTCCTAGTAAAAGTACTTCCGTCTTATCTGAGTTGAGCAGAAGAAAGTTATTAAGCATCCACTGTCTAATGTCCTTTACACACTTCTCAACATTGTTAAGCTGATCTCTCTCATCTGGCTTTGCTGAAATATACAGCTGTGTGTCATCAGCATAGCAATGGAAGCGAATCCCATGTTTATGAATAATTTCACCAAGAGGCAGCATATATAAAGAGAAAAGCAGTGGGCCTAAGACAGATCCTTGAGGAACACCAAACTTTACCTCATAGAGCGTAGAGAACTCACCATTTACATCCACAAACTGATAGCGATCAGTCAAATAAGACCTGAGCCAAGAGAGAGCTGTTCCCTTTATTCCTACAACATTCTCAAGTCTAGCAAGCAGTATAGTGTGATCAATGGTGTCAAAAGCTGCACTAAGGTCGAGCAAAACAAGTAAGGAGACAAAACCCTGATCAGAGGCCAATAACAGGTCATTTACCACCTTAACTAGCGCCGTCTCTGTGCTATGATGAGGCCGAAATCCTGACTGATACATTTCAAAAATGTTATTTATAAGTTATTCCGTCCTTCGGATGAGACGTTAAACCGAGGTCCTGACTCTCTGTGGTCATTAAAAAATCCCAGGATGTCTTTCGAAAACGAGTAGGGGTGTGCCCCGGCATCCTGGCCAAACTTGCCCGCTGGCCTACTAATCATCCCCTCATATTAATTGGCTATATCACTCTATCTCCTCTCCACTAATATGCTGGTGTGTGGTGGGCGTTCTGGCGCAATATGGCTGCCGTCGCATCATCCAGGTGGATGCTGCACATTGGTGGTGGTTGAGGAGAATCCCCCCTTTCATATGTAAAGCGCTTTGAGTGCTGCAGAAAAGCGCTATATAAATGTAACAAATTATTATTATTATTATTATTAGATGTGAGCATAACTGCTGTGCTACAACCTTTTCTAAAATTTTGGATATAAAGGGGAGATTTGATATCTGTTTAAAGGGGAGCTATCTGTTTAAAGAAACTAGTAGGCAAGGGATCGAGAATACAGGTTGATGATTTTGATGAGGAGATTAATGAAATTAAGTCACTCTCATGAATAGTAGTGAAGCTTTGTAATTGATTGTCTGCTATAATGACACTGCTGTCTACAGGGTTACTTGTAAAATAATTTGGATTTATATTAACCGCCTGGATTTCTTGCCTGATGTTTTCAATTTTATTATTAAAAAAGTTCATGAAATCATTACTACCTATTGATGGTGTGCATGTTAGCGCAGTGCTTTTATTCCCTGTTAATTTTGCTACCGTGCTGAATAAAAATCTAGGATTATGCTTGTTATTTTCTATGAGGGTGGAGAAATATGCTGATCTGGCAGCACTTAACTGCAGGTATATATAGGGGCTTGAGGTGGACCAGGTTATGACCTGATTCACCTAAAGCAGAGAGAACATTTTGGAACTAGTACTTGATTTCTATTGGTTTGATTTGCTTGATTAGTCATTGTTTGTTTGACTCTGCAAATCTATATTTTTATTATGTCTTGTTCTGGTTTTCATTTTGTATTTATATTAAAGTTCTATTTTTGCCTTTTTCTTTTTAATTATAAATATATGGGTCAAAATTGACCCGTAACACCATAGATGTTACTATATTTAATCATATATACAAATAATAAAAACAATAATAAAACAAATTTATTTAAGAGATGTATTCTAATACCCATCAGTAATAGTCAGGCAAAATAAACTTTTATTTATTTATATAATTCTTAAAGTTTACTTTACCTTTTTTTTTTTATTGAAAATGAGAGGTATTCTATCAAATGAAAGGCTGAGGGGGCCACACCAAAAATATTAAAACCAATCTTTTCATGGATAAGGAAACCTAACAAGATAACCAAGACGTAAGAAAGAAATGCGATGATAAATAATTGTTTTGAAGGTATTTTATAGCTAATATAAAAGACATGGGTCTACAACGACCCGTTAACATAAGAGATAATAACAGAAAGCTAACATAAGAGGAAGGTTATGTAGAATGTTGGTTCCGGATGTAGATGTGTAGATGTAGGGACGCTACTGATATATTATGTAGCAATTATATCTAATTAAATGTAATTAAATGAGACAGATTTAAACATTTTAAAATTATAACAGCATTCATCATGTTCATACTCATGTTTGTGGTTTTTATCATGAGTTTTAATGTTTGATATTGTTATCTTCTGAATCTTAAGTTCTGAATTATGGACGACTTAGTCTGTGTGGTGTTACAAAAAAGCCAAATATGACTATTAATATCACACCCTTTATTTAATCTTATTAAAACATTTAAAGTATTCTTAATTTTCTATGACAGATGACTCCATGCACATTCCGTAGACCTGTAGATGAAGGTGATGCTACTCTGTCCTGCAACTACAAACAAAAGCTTAATAGTGCCATATACTGTATATGTTGGGTAAAGAGCAGGTGGTAAAAACAGTAAATCTGCTGAAAGAACAAGAATGAATCTCAGAATCACTCCCCCTTTCATACTACATGGCTTTAAGGTGATGTTTATTCTCCTTGGTGAACACAAGATGGCTCGGTCACGTATCTTATTGTGGGAAAAGTACTAGAGCTCCACACAACCCTGCTCACATTCTCTGATGATGAATCCTCATTTTCACAATAAAACCTCTGTGATATAAACTACAGCTGTTCTTCTATCATACACACTGCACTAATATTATCCTCACTCCTGCCCTGATTACTCTTAGTAGCTCAACTCATTTATAGAGACACCATTCTGATAAAACTACACAACTGTCCACTTCACACTAAACTGTCATACATTTTTATTTAAATTATTTAAAGTGATTTTGAAACTAACCCAGCCATTAGGGATGCACAGAGTATATGTGTGTGAATGAGAGGGAGGGCAGTGGAGTGGTGTGGTTGCAGGGAGAAGAGGTGGAGAAGGTGGAGGAGTTTAGATACCTGGGGTCAACAGTGCAAAGTAGTAAAGAGTGTGTTAGAGAAGTAAAGAAAGGAGTGCAGGCAGGGTGGAGTGGGTTGAGAAGAGTGGCAGAAGTGATTTGTGATAGAAGAGTGTCTACAAGAGTGAAAGGGAAAGTTTATAGGACTGTGGTGAGACCTGCGATGTTTTATGGTTTAGAGACAGTGGCATTGACTAAAAGACAGGAGGTGGAGCTGGACGGACAAGGATGGACAAGATTAGAAACAAGTTTATTAGACATGGGGTATATCGGTAGATGAATGCTGAGGATGGAGCCACCAGGGAGGAGGAAAAGGGAAGGCCAAAAAAGAGGTTTATGGATGTGGTGAAGGAAGACTTGCAGGTAGCTGGTTTGAAAGAAGCAGATGTAGAGGACAGAGTAGTATGGAGACGAATGATCTGCTTTGGCAACCCCTAATGGGAGCAGCCAAAAGAAAAATAAGTTGTTTTTAGGAGACAGCTCCATCATTTATTTGTCTTCAGCAATTATTTTATACTGGTTAAAGACCTGGTGTCTTTCTTAGAAACACTAAAACTAAGTAAGCAATGTAATAAAACCAGAGAAAATGCACTGGGATAAAGCAATAACTTAAAAAACACTGCACACACAAAACCCGAGATCAAACGACCTAGAGACCATGTAGCCTGCAACATGATGGTTCCTGCAAAGTAAAAACCGAATAAGAATTTGTCATTTATTAAGTGTGGATATCGTTTTATATTTTTACAAGAACATTTTATGTTAAGCTTTGGTTGTCATTGTGCTAAGATATTTCTTCAGATACTGAGATTATGAATACTCACATGCTAACTCAAATTAGCAAAATGATAGGTTTACCTGCAAAGAGATGTTGAAGTGGCAGCAGTGATCTAAATCCGAATAACATCACCAATGTTTTAGAAAATTTGTAAGTGCCTAGAAAATAGGCATTCTATCTATTCACCTAAGCAAAAAAACGTATTGCTGCCTCACAGTCCTGCTGTCACCCCATTATCGTTCATCATCTACTGCATCAGAAACAATAAATAATACACAAAGATAATATATATATTTTAAAAGAAAACAAATTAATATATCAGTAATTGATTTGTTGTTGAATGCCAGGTTATAGGGAGCTTTAATAATTTTGTTAAGCAGCATGAATTCTTCTTGCCACTTGACTGCATGGAAAAAAACGTTTTGACATATACAGGACACAAAAAACTTAGACTTTAAACCACAGTCAAATATGTTTTTGGCTCACTGGTTCAGGCACAGATAGCTCCCTAGTGCTAGACATAGACACACACAGACACTCATAAAACTAGTTTGTTAGCACTAAGCCATACAATAAGGGAGGCCCAAGCACACATCATTAGTATACATTCAGGTAAGCAGAAACAGTATACAAGCAGATAGAGTTTGCCAAAGGACAAACCTATCTACACATCATCCCTATAAACAAACTCTTAGTTGGCATTACTGAAATGTCTATTTATTTATTTATTTATTTATTTTTTCAAGTCAATAAGCTGTTATTGTCATTTCAGCCATTTATAGCTGATGCAGTACACAATACATTACAGAAAACACAGAGCTAAGGACTAATAAGTGTCCTCGCCACATAAAGTGCATCGTGTGCAACCTGGTGCAAACATTGCAAGACAGACAGTGCAAGACAACAAAAGACAGTGTAGTACAAATACACAAAACACAAAATAGCTCTGCCAGTAAACCTACTGTATATTACACAGTGCACTGTGTAAAAGAGACCTGAGTGCTGGAGTGTACCTTGTAATTAAACAAAATGTAAACTAAAGTGTGTGTGCAAAACAGCAATACCAGCAGTCAAATAGATGTGCAAAAACAGCATGTAAACAGTTTGTAATAATGAAGTGATATAATATGGGTGGTGCTGAAGACATGGATGTGTGAAGTGAGTACAAGTGTGTGTTGACTTCAGGTTGTACAGATCAGTAACACAGTTTAGTCACACAGTTGAGTGTGTGTGCGTGAGTTTTAGTTCAGTTCTGTGTTGAGAAGCCTGACGGCGGTGAGAATCACACAGCTGTGAGAAATCTGTCTAATCAGTGTTCTCTTTTTAATTGAGCAGGGAAAGGGTAAGAGAGACATGAGTGTCTGTGTGTGTGTGTGTGTGTGTGTGTGTGTGTGTGTGTGTGTGTGTGTGTGAGTGTGTGAGTGAAGCACAAAAATAAAAGTAAAAATCCTGGAATACAGTGACCTAAAGCGGGCGATTCTACAAGGTGGGCAGGACCCCAGAACAGCACAGACAGTGCTTCCGCTCCCTTTAGCTCGGTGAGGTTGGCTAGCCATTTGCGTTTACGCAGCAGCTCTGTGACACCTGCCAGAAGTGGCTGCTGGAGGAGGACTAGACGCCGCTGTGGTGCTGGAACAGTTTGTTGCTTAATTTTCTTCAAGAATTGTGTAGTGGGTCCGGTTCCAGAACTTCCAAGTGTCGTTGGATAAGTCGAACCAGCTGGCCGAAGACCATCTGACTGCATACTCGAGCATACTAGAAGCATACTGTCTCTTCCCTTGGAAAGAAGGGCCAATTCGTACATATAATTAGTGGATGGGTGTGAGTAACTTAAGAGTAATGTGTTCCTCTCTTGAGATTCATTGCCAGTCCGTTACTACGGACTTTAGTTGGTGCTCTTTTGTGGGTTTTTCTAACTTTTGTTTTGTCTTTAAAAAGTAAAAGTTATGCTATATTGGATTCACACTGTTGCCAATATAAAAAAACTATCACACTGTCTACTAATACCACTTTCTTACAGATAATCACATGGAGGGCAAAACATGGACATTAACAGAAATTTTACCCATCAACTTCTCAGTAAGCAGAGCACAATAAGCGGACACTTACCCTTTCAGGGTTGATAGAGCCAACCCTGAGGCAAACTGTTCCTGCAGGATCTCCAGCACTGAACCAACTGGGCAGATATCTGGGTCCAAATGTTGGTGCTCACACCACACAGAGAGCAGACTCCATTTAGCGGCATACAATCCACTCATTTGGATTGCAGGATCATCTCCACTACCTTGGTAGAGAGACGAGCTGCTAGGAACTGTCAGAGGCCACAGCCTCCATATCTTGGGGCAGGGGGAACTAAGGTGCCCTCTGTCTGGGAGAGAAGATCCCTCCTGTCCTCACAAACCTCCTGTGAGCTGGAAGGATGGATATGTGGTAGTCATTTAGAACCTGAGCCTCATTAGTGAGCAGTTCAAGGAGCGTAGATCTAGAATCTGACAGAACCCCCATCCTTCGTTGGAACCACAAAGGACCGGCTGTAAAAGCCGGACTCTCTGTGTAAAGAAGGGACCACCTCGATGGCCTCCTTCTTTAAAAGAGTGTGTACTTTTTGTTCCAGGACCAGAGCCTGCTCGGGTCCCACCAAAGTGGGACACACCCCATTAAAGTGGGGAGGAGAGGACCCTAACTGAATTGAGTAGTCCCTCTCTACCGTGCACAGGACCCACTGAGGCTTTCCCAGGTTGCCAGAAATTCTCTTAAGGGAACGAATCTCTCGAGACTGCCTCTGACCTAAACAGAGCGGCTGGAGCAGTGTCCTGCAGCCGTTGGAGCCTCTTGAAAGGCGGCGGGTCTCCTCCATCCACTATGAAACCGGCCGGAGGTGGAAGCCCGCTGGAGGTAGCTGTGCCCTGAAGCACATCTACCTGCTGAGGAGGGACGGGCACCATATAATAAAATGTACATTGACCTCCTAAAACTAAAACCTTTTGGTTCCCTCCTCTGCTTCTACTTGGGAAAGAAACCGCCAAGTGGCATGCTTCCAAAACAGAGAGCGAATGCTGTACCCGGCAGTTGAGGTGGGAGAAAGGGACAAACCCATCTTCATCTGATATCTGATGCTGCCTGCCTCAGCAACAGCGGGGCCAGAGCCCTCGGAAAGCAATCTAATGTGCTCTGCTCCCAAGCATTTGACGCACAGGCTGTGCTTTGTGCACAGTCGGAATGATTGTTTGCTTTTTTGGACATTTACCACTTACCTGAAGGGGACAAACACACAGAGAGCGTTTCCTGAATAAACAGAAGCTTGCGTCAAGTCACAGGCATTCCTTTTAACCTTTGACATCTGCATTTCAATCAAAGGATGAGCACCACGGCTTACACTTTTATTGAAAGTTTGTATACCACAGTGTCATACCCCCACCCCGAAAGACACTAAGCAGGACAAACCCTGACCCCTCCAGCTGACCTCAAAGCAGCATTCAACTGATAACACAAGCCAGTCAATATAGCTTACACAGCACACACTATTTTAACAATACTTTATGTAAATTACCAGCAATTACAATGCTTAATTAAAAAAAATAAAGTACAAGTACAGTAAAGTATGCAGTAGAGCAGCTTGCGGTTGCTCATGAGCCGATCTGAATGAGAGTCGCTGGTCGGAATGAAAGTCGCGAGCATGCGAGGTCACGAGCGCTGAGGCCGCGAGCTCCGAGGTTTCACTGTACACCAGAATATAATGTTGTATTAACATAAGTTATACCTTAAATACTGGTCCCGGTACATTGTACATCTGTTTTAATGCTGTCTTTTCTTTTAAAGCTTGATGTCAAAGTCGACATAAAATTATTTTCTCTTTATTTTCCTAACAAGGGTGCATCTTATATACCTGAATATAACATTGTATTAACAAAGTTATACCTTAAATACTGGTATGTTAATAGTATGTTAAATGTTAACTGGTATGTTATGTACCTCTGTTTTTATGCTGTCCTTGCTTTCCATGTCTAATATCAAAATGATCACCACAATTATCTGTTCCTTATATTGCAAACAATGGCACATTTTATTTGATCATAAAATGTACCATGCTGTCTTAATACACTTTGGATAAAACTTTACGTTCTCCAAAGGGAGTATAACCCGGAAACCATGCCCACAAACGCATGAACGAAGGGAGTTTCTCCCTCCAAAATTTAAAGCCATAGCATTGGCCATTCCCCCAGGAATGGACCTTTAAAACATCTTGAACCCAACTGGTCAGTCAGTCAGCCAGGTCAAGTCAACTTGCTCGCTTGAGGGAAGGGCCCGAGGGCCCGGGGGCCCAAAAGGTCAGACGTTCAGAACAGCTTGGAAACGACTTTCTTTCTTCCTTCAAGATCCTCTGGCAAGCTTTACTTTCAAGAAAAACTGCTGCTCTGATCTTCAGGAGAACTTGGAAGAACATCTGACTTCATCCTAACTGACTCTTCAAAGATCTCTTTGTTGCATCCGGACTCTTGTGCAACAAGCCAATGCAAGTAACCGTTTTACCATCCAATTTAGATGCGTATTTAAGTGTGAGCCCCTTAATTTTAAGATGAATTTGAATCCTTGATGAGTCTTGTTTAGACTGTATTTAAATTGTAAAGTTTAAGCTTGCCATTCCTTTTCATTCTTTCTCTACTTTCTTATTTTCCTTTCTCTTCCTCCTTTTTCTATTTTTAACATTTTGTTTATTTTTATTTTTATTATTTTTATTTCTTTCTGTTTGTTTGTGTAGTTAGTATTATGTTGTGTTTGTCTCATTCATTAAACGCTGTATTTTTCATAAGTGATTGTCTCTGAGTGCCGCTCACATTTTAAGGTTCCTGCAACATTCGATCTGAACTACATGCTGTAGTAATTGTACGATATAAAGTAAAGGGGGGTTGAGTCTTTCTCAGCCGGGGAGATACCTCTTTTATAGAATTAATTAAAGATTAATTCCATTACCATCAATTCAACTCAAATATATCCTTTTCTTTGCGAGCTAAATTCGCTACATATAATGGTGGACAATGTGGGCAAACTGTTGTTTAAACTATATACTCATTTTATTTTTATTAACTGTTTTTCCCTGTTCTCTCCAATTCGCTACAGCGTAACTAACTGTCATCCTTTCAAAATGTTCACCACCATTAAGTCTTCAATAACAGTACAGTCTAAACTGTATTATCATCACTCAGTACTGGATTTAATTAAATACTTTTATTAATGGATTGTTACCCAACCTGATGTCAGAAATGACATGACTGCACATTTATCTACTGAACAACTGAAACTATAACTATCCATCAAATTTCATAAAATGAAAGTAGATCTGGAGATGTTTCCTATATCAGACTCTGCACTGAACTACTGCACCATGAAGCCCACAGTTACAGTCAAAACTGAAGAGTGAGATGGTTTTTTTTCTCAGGAGGTGAAGCTGTTTAGCTGTTTCACTTAAATACTTTTTTAGTTCCCAGACAGGTTCCAGTTTCTATTTGAAAATCAGAAATCATATTTTTACCAGTCACTAAAAATAACCTTTTAAAAGTAGTGTTACATTTTTTATTAAAAGCAATTGTTTATAATCTTGTTTTACCATCTTTCTCCACAAGATGGTGCAGTCACTTATCTTATTGTCAGACATGTACCAGGATCCTGCCACAGCTGCCAGCAATGTTGAGTTCTTTGATTATGAATTATACTTTGCACAACAATACACTTACACACACTCACACAAGTGAATACACACTGCAACCTTCACTGAACCCAGTAAACCTCCCACACTGTGCACTGTGCACACACTGGTATTACAAAGAGCAGCAGCTGGTTTGTTCCTCATCTTATTGAAATACCGAGAAAAAGTTTGGTTATTGTATTTAATAAACATGATTTGTTTTTACAGAATGAATAAATAAATTACTCACATTACTGTAGAGAAAATGTATAATATCCTTTAGTAAAAATAGTAATGACCTTTCAAAATTTTATTTGCAATGACATATTCATTTATACTATGTCCCAATAACCCACCAAGAAAGATTGCTAAAGTGGAAATAAACAAGTGGATCTGATCATCTACTCTGCTGCTGTATCAGACTCTGCTCTATACTACTGCAGTCTGAGGCCCACAGTGACAGGAAATCCAGCTGCATTGAACAAAAACCTTGACTCATATGTCCTGAAGGGTGTTAAACTGTTAAAGTTCAATAATATTTGGTAATATCTTTGAGTTAAAATAAAGAAAAGTTAATTTGAATAAGTTTAGATAATAGTGTAATAAAAATATGTGTGTTCAGAGTTTTATGGTGATGTTTCTTGCCTTAGTATTTAAATTTAAATTTGTTGCATTTAGCAGATGCCCTTGTCCAGAGCGACGTACAAAAGTGCTTTGAGTTTCTAGCAATGAATAAATCTACACTGGTATGCTAGATTACAATCTTAAAATAAATCAGACTACAACTCTTGATTTATCACAAAAAAGACTTGGCAAGTGCCATGCGCATTGTAACATCTGGTGGGTGTCATATAGATTTCAAGTCTCAGGCATTCCTTTTAAGTCAAGTCAAGTCAAGTCAAGTTTATTTGTATAGCGCTTTTCACAACAGACATTGTCTCAAAGCAGCTTTACACAAATCAACAGTTAAGGTGAATGGTGTGAATTTGTCCCTGATGAGCAGCCGTGGCAACTGTGGCAAGGAAAAACTCCCTTAGATGTAATGAGGAAGAAACCTTGAGAGGAACCAGACTCAAAAGGGGAACCCATCCTCATTTGGGTGACATCAAGAGTTTGATCATAAATCTTTCAACAATACAGAACACTTTTAACCTTTGACATGGCTGCATCACCCTTGCCTTCACTGGAAACTCACACCAGGCCACGCAGGCTTCGCTCCATTTTGAGTTCGACCGAGAATCATCCTGAGTAAGTAAATATTTTGTATTTTCTTAAATTATATTTAGTTTGAATCATTATTGCATTGTATGACATATGCAAACAACTTTACCAATGACACAATTAGTGATGTGTGTGTGTGTGTTTCATAAACAGATGTGATCAAGCACCTGCTCCAAAAAGGGCAAGGGCAGCACAGTCCACCATGTCATGGAAGGATCAGACAGATAACGACACAGTTCCACAGACTCTGCGATTCCTGCCCGCACGTGAACCTGAACCTCAACTGAGCCAAGGGACACAAATACAAATAAAGAGATGTAACCGTGAGTGAGATGTATCGCTACATTGGGCTCTTATTTTACAATGGTAAAGTTGCCCTCCATCATAGACTACTGGCGACAGAGCAGAATTTTCACAGTTCCCTTTCCAGCAACAATTATGTCAAGGGACAGATACAGGACAATTTCGTGGAATGTACACATGAGTCACCCAGATGCAGACAAAGAAAATGACAGAAAGAGGGGCACATCTGAACATGACCGTCTGTTCAGAGTGAAACAGCTTATGGACACAATCCGTAAGACATGCAAAGCAATTTATCATCCTAGAAGACATTTAGCCGTGGATGAGAGGATGGTAGCATGCAAAGCTAACACTTGGAGGACACAGTACGTAAAAGCCAAGCCAAGTGGACGTTCAAGTTGTTTGTTCTTGCCGATTCCTCAAATGGATACACCATTATTATTTAATGCATAGTATTGTAGCCCTACAGGCTAGGATTTGAGGATCCCTACTGTAATGTATTGTGTTCGTTTTTGTTGCACTCTTTATTTTTTATACATACTGTACTGTATTGTTTTATTGTTACACAATTCCCTTTTTAATGCTGTCCTTGCTAATGTGTATTTTAAATAAACCACAAAGGAAACACATTCCTTGTTGTAGTATGTACTTCTCACGCAGATCCTGCTCAGTGATCCACAGCTCATTATGTAATCGACAGTTCATTATGCGACCCATTGTCTACGAAGCTGTCAGTCACAGCATGTCGACTCCTCTTCGCATATGGCCTTTCAAAGTAGAAAGTGTCTTAAAATTTTTAAATCAAAGTATTGTTTAATGTGAATGAGCAGGCAGGATGATTTTCACATGATTAAAAAAAAAAAAAACCCTACATTAGAAGCTCTGTTCTCAAAAAGTATTGGGAAAACATGTTTACTATCGGTTTTGTGGCCTCATTACAGTGAGTTTTTATTTTTTGCTTTTTCAAAAACCACGCATAAACCTTATTTTGTCAAAAATACAAACACACACATATAAGCTGTTTACATATTATGGTAGCCCAGTGTAATAAGTCTTTTGTCAATAATATATTTTAAAAGCAACTAAAAAGAACCAAATGTAAGAGCATGTCAAAATCTCTCAAGAAGCCAAAAACACCTCAGACTCCAGAGGGTTAAGTAATTCAGGAAGAGGTAGGTCTTCAACCGTCACTTAACGATAGCCAGGGACTTCGCTGTTCAGACATCTAGGGAAAGTTCGTTCTACCATTTTAGTGCCAGAGCAGAGAAGAGCCTTTAATCTTCTCTGCAGTCTTCATCAGCTGAAAATTCTTCACAGCCAAAAACTGAACTAAAAAGAAAAAAAAGAAAAAGATTTTACTTTGAATTAGAATTAGAATTACTTTGTCTAAGCATTTTTTAATGGTTATGTCGATGAAGTGGCAGAAAAATTAAGCCTTACAGCTGCTACAGGTGTTGTATTGTATACTTGTGAATCTCTGCTGTTAGTTAGTGCACATATGCCTTTTGTTGTTAAATGTAATGCGATGTATGGGAGGCGCGCGGCGTTTGGTAAAAGCGCGGCGCGGAACGTGGGATGAGCAGCATAAGCATAGAATTACCAATGGCAGGATCGGGGGAATCCGCGATGCGCTTTGGGAAGAAAAGCGCAGCCGTTGAGAGAGTGCCGGTGGGAAGACACGTACCGGGATACGCATGAGCGATAACAACGACCGCCGTGAACCAACATATACCAACAATAACGGACGGTGAGAGTGTGGAAGTTTAAATAGGAGCTGGTGATGATGATAAACGAGCACCATATGTGCGCGATTGAAGCCGGGAGCTTCAGAGAAAGCGGCCGAGAAAGCACCTGCCACGCCGAAGGGGGCGCCGAAGGCGTGGCAGGTGGATTCCTGACAGTTACCAAACATGTATGTACATTTTAATAGCATGCCTTCATCAAACAAATCGCGGCAACGCTGTTGTGTAAAAAACCCTCCAAAAACACGTGCATGCACATTCTCATTAATTAACGCACATCATGTACATAAAGAAATTTTAAGCACGTTAATATATTACAGCCTAATTGATTTTTGTTTATCTCGATCATCGGTTATCTCGATGCTTTTTGGCGACCCCCTAGGACATCGACATAACCGGGTTTCACTGTATATATATATATATATATATATATATATATATATATATATATATATATATATATATATATATATATATTAGCTGACAGCTTCAACATGAACATTAAACATCGATGTAGTTAAAAAATGTGTAAAAAATCAATAGCTCATATAGAAATAGGACCTGATTACTTATAGTTTACCGTAACAAAATGAATCAAACACGCTGTCTAAATTTTTCTAAATATCTGTATATCAATTTTCTAAAAACTTGTAAATCACCTTAAATCTTTTAGTTTAAGATTGAAAAGCAGCTTATATTTTGAGTCTCTGAGGTCATTTCCAGTCAGATCCAGTTCTCTCAGATGTGAAGTTTTTGATTTCAGAGCTGATGTCAGAGCTGCACACCCTTCATCTGAGATATGGCAATCACACAACCTGCCAAGAAACAATGGCACATTCTTTACTCTTTCAGTTTAAAACACACAGAATCAGGAGCATCATCACTTTAGTAAAATACTCCATCTGTGAAAATCACTGCCAGTGGTTATCCTGGTGTTACAGCATTTAATATTAAAAGAAGAAATTTTAAAGGTTTTAATACATTTTATGTAATTGTTTACAAAAGGAAAGAATAACTTTTGAAAGTCTTAAAAAATGAGGCGTTAAAGCTGTGCAAGAGTTTATTAGAGCCAACATTTGTACAATATCAGATCGGTATGTATTTGGTACTCTGTGCCTTCATTCCCGTCCTGCACAAACATGAATTTCTTGCACACACATGCCACTTTTGAGTTTATAACATAGAATTAGGGAAGTAGTAAATGATTTATGACAGGGAGTTGGCAAGACTCAAGCATCGCCTTACTTAAAAAAAATTTCCTATGGTGATATTCTTGACTCAAAAAGAATATCTTGTGCTTCTTCTGACAAACTCTTTTTCAGAATTTAGCTTTGGCATTCATCAATTTACACAGGCAAGGGTTTTCTAATCTTATGGAAGACACACAAACTGTGTGTATGTGTGCATTGGAATTAAATGATTTTTCCTCTCATGATCTTCAATGAAAAACCTACACACTTCAGTTTCTCTATTAGATAAGTTTCTTATACTGAAGAGCAGGTTTTGTGACTCTCAGAGAGATGATCTTACCTCAGTGTCTCCAGTTTGCAATGAGGATTCTTCAGTCCCACAGCGAGACACTTTACTCCTGCGTCTCTCAGTTGATTTCTTGACAGATCAAGTTCTCTCAGACATGAGTGGTTTGAGCTCAGAACTGAAGTCAGAACAGCAATGCCTTCATCTGAGATAGCACAATTGCGCAACCTGCAAAGAATCAGCCGTACGTTCTTGAGGACAAACAAATCATTTTAGCAAGAGATTTTTTTCACTAAACCTGTCACTACAGACTTACTGCAGAAATACCTGCTTTCCTGTTATTGGTTTCTGAACAGTGGTTATTACCTTTGTTTAATGTTTTTTTGTGCCTTTTTTCTCGGTTTGCATTTTATTTTATTTGGGACTCTCAACTCAAAATCTTACCCGGTTTGAGTCAGTTTCTCCACTTGGGTATCACTTGAGTTTACTATCTCCTGTAGCTCACTAATAATGTTTAATATTGTTGACCTGAGTTTAAGTCACAGCGCTGAGAGAAAGACCAAGCTGGACATGACTCAGAAGAGACAATCAAAAGCAAGAGATCTATTTAGTACCACAAGATGTTACTTGTTCAGAGATTGCTGGACATTTTGTATTGTTGTCTAATTTTATGTCTTTAGGAGTTCTCCAGATGACTACCTCCCAGTTTCAGCATGGCTTCCAGTGTCCCAGTGTCCCAAAAGTGTCCATGTGCTGGTATTAAAGTGACACTGTTATCAGTGTTATTCAGTCAAGCATCCATTCACTCCACACCACAGTGCTTCTTAGGCTCTAGTCTCGTTTCTTACCTTATTTCATCAGCTGTCAACTTGACTTTAGACAAAGTCATAATTGCTTACAGCATCACCCCCTTTTCAAGGAAAACCATCTTGCTGGCCACAGTTGCTAAGAATCACTTCTGCTCTAACTGTGCTGCCTTTGCAGAGGAGTTGAGCAGGTTTTTGATCAACCCATCAGTGTTTACAAGGTGTTTAGCAACTGCTAACCCTCAAGCAAAGTAACCATATTGTGAAGTACTATGGCCTCCAGTGTCACACAATTGAGACAGGAAGCCATTGAAATGACAAATCTTCCAAGGTGTTCTTTCAAAATGTACTTTATGCCCCTAGGTAATCCAGTGCAATCACTCCTCCTGACTAATCTGCAACACAGGAACCACTCACACCCTCAATTTCTTCAGTGAAAGTTCTGGCAGCCAACCATCAAAGAACATGTCATAACCATTGTGGCAGCCTGTCCCACATTTTTCCAAGAGAAAAAACGAAGAATAAACCAAGGGTGCAGTCTTGGCAGAAAATACACAGAAAAAACAAGCTGAAAACTGAAAAGAATATGCAGATAGTCAAAGAAATCCGAATTGATAAACATTATAATGTCTGACAGTGAACGGCCAGAGTGCATACAGGTACTGCAGGAGAACAGCAGACACATGGGGGAGAGTGAGAAGTTACTCAGACTGCTCAGGTGTTTCAGAAAGAGAGCCAAATGACATGTACATTACTCTATCATACAAATCAAATAGTTTCTAGAACAGAGTAAAGGAAAAATGGATATCTTACTGTGAACTTAAATTAAAGCTTGTCATGCATGAGATTGGACTGTCCCAGTCATTGAAAGACTGGACAAAGACACTTATGCTTGCTGAGCAAATATTAGACACACACTTGGACCTATAAACATGATTTACTGCAAGCTGTATATCTGACCTTAATTTAGTTTGAAAAAATGAGCACAGGTTGCAGGGTTCACTGTTTTAGGTTCAAAATAGGTTGAATAGTGGTCTTTGTAAATGTAAAGATACTTACAGTGCCTTGCGAAAGTATTCGGCCCCCTTGAACTTTGCGACCTTTTGCCACATTTCAGGCTTCAAACATAAAGATATGAAACTGTAAATTTTTGTGAAGAACTAACAACAAGTGGGACACAATCATGAAGTGGAACAAAATTTATTGGATATTTCAAACTTTTTTAACAAATAAAAAACTGAAAAATTGGGCGTGCAAAATTATTCAGCCCCCTTAAGTTAATACTTTGTAGCGCCAACTTTTGCTGCGATTACAGCTGTTAGTCGCTTGGGGTATGTCTCTATCAGTTTTGCACATCGAGAGACTGAAATTTTTGCCCATTCATCCTTGCAAAACAGCTCGAGCTCAGTGAGGTTGGATGGAGAGCATTTGTGAACAGCAGTTTTCAGTTCTTTCCACAGATTCTCGATTGGATTCAGGTCTGGACTTTGACTTGGCCATTCTAACACCTGGATATGTTTATTTGTGAACCATTCCATTGAAGATTTTGCTTTATGTTTTGGATCATTGTCTTGTTGGAAGACAAATCTCCGTCCCAGTCGCAGGTCTTTTGCAGACTCCATCAGGTTTTCTTCCAGGTCCTGTATTTGGCTCCATCCATCTTCCCATCAATTTTAACCATCTTCCCTGTCCCTGCTGAAGAAAAGCAGGCCCAAACCATGATGCTGCCACCACCATGTTTGACAGTGGGGATGGTGTGTTCAGGGTGATAAGCTGTGTTGCTTTTATGCCAAACATAACGTTTTGCATTGTTGCCAAAAAGTTCGATTTTGGTTTCATCTGACCAGAGCACCTTCTTCCACATGTTTGGTGTGTCTCCCAGGTGGCTTGTGTCAAACTTTAAACGACACTTTTTATGGATATCTTTAAGAAATGGCTTTCTTTTTGCCACTCTTCCATAAAGGCTAGATTTGTGCAGTATACGACTGATTGTTGTCCTATGGACAGAGTCTCCCACCTCAGCTGTAGATCTCTGCAGTTCATCCAGAGTGATCATGGGCCTCTTGGCTGCATCTCTGATCCGTCTTCTCCTTGTATGAGCTGAAAGTTTAGAGGGACGGCCAGGTCTTGGTAGATTTGCAGTGGTCTGATACTCCTTCCATTTCAATATTATCGCTTGCACAGTGTTTCTTGGGATGATTAAAGCTTCGGAAATCTTTTTGTATCCAAATCCGGCTTTAAACTTCTCCACAACAGTATCTCGGACCTGCCTGATGTGTTCCTTGTTCTTCATGATGCTCTCTGCGCTTTAAACAGACCTCTGAGACTATCACAGTGCAGTTGCATTTATACGGAGACTTGATTACACACAGGTGGATTCTATTTATCATCATTAGTCATTTAGGTCAACATTGGATCATTCAGAGATCCTCACTGAACTTGTGGAGAGAGTTTGCTGCACTGAAAGTAAAGGGGCTGAATAATTTTGCACGGCCAATTTTTCAGTTTTTTATTTGTTAAAAAAGTTTGAAATATCTAATAAATTTCGTTCCACTTCATGATTGTGTCCCACTTGTTGTTGATTCTTCACAAAAAATTACAGTTTCATATCTTTATGTTTGAAGCCTGAAATGTGGCAAAAGGTCGCAAAGTTCAAGGGGGCCGAATACTTTCGCAAGGCACTGTAAGGCTGATACATTTAAGGCATTTTAAATGTCAAAAATGTCTTTTTTCCCCTCCTACAAAAAGTAAATGGATGTTTTGCGTCATAAATTCTAAAATAATGCACCAAATACTAAATGTATCTTGATGAGAAACAGGTCATAAAAGAGAAGCTATCTTACTTCAGGGTTTCCAGCTTACAATGAGGATTCCACAGTACAGAAGAGAGATACTCCATTCCAGAGTCTTTGAGTTTATTCCAAGATACATCCAGCTCTTTCAGGTGAGAGGGATTGGATCTTAGAGCTGATGCCAGAGCAGCACAGCCTTCATCCGATATGCCACAACCGCACAAACTGCAGAGAGACAATGACACACTCTTCATACTTTTAGTTCAGGACATGACATGAAACCAAACCAAATCAAATGGGCAGAAGGAGGAATATTCCTGAATTCCTGACATTAATTAAAATTTCCGTTGTTTATAAAGCAAACAGCACAAGGGGAGCTAAACAAAATCAAGAACAAGAAAAAACAAAAATTGCAATGAAAATGAGGAAATCAAAACCTGAAGCAAAGGCTTGTTCTAAAAAAGTGACAAACACTGAACAATACTTAGCGATGTAACAATGGAAACACAGGGGTATTAGAAACACAAATGAATCACAAACCCACCACAAAACATGTGGAGACAATAAAAAAAATTATACATGGTAAATCCATGAGAAATGGAGGCGGATGCAAATGCAAAATTGTATTATAAATCAAAACAAAACAAGAAAAAAACAAGACCCCACTCAAGACACAGTCTGATGTGCCCAAAGTTAGGAGAGCCTGGACCCCTTAAGGCCAGTAGGGGAAGCGACAATGGTGGTGAGGCAAAAGGGGGTGCAAGGACAATGAAGTGAATAGATAGAGCGATGTCCTTAGCCAAGCTGGGGCACGTGCAACGGGAAGAAAGTCATCAAGTTCTGTTACAGTGGAGTGCTTTTGCACTGGCACAATGGTAGCAGACTCAAAGCAGGTGGGAACAGTTGCCTGAGAAGAAAGGTTAATTTCAATTTAATTCAATTGAACTCAATTCATTTTTATTTGTATAGCACTTTATCAATGAACATTGTCTCAAACCACTTTACATAGATAATTTGGTGATAAAGAATGAATAAGATGTTCTTTGTAAGTGTAAGTTTTTCCCCGATGAGCACGCCGGTAGCAAGGAAAAACTCCCAGAAATGGCATAAGTAGGAAACCTTGAAAGGAACCAGACCCAAGAGGGAACCCATCCTCATCTGGGTGGCACTGAATGTCCATTTATTACAGATAAACAATGTTGAGGTGTGCAGTGATGGTGATCAGATGCAAACTGTAGTCCAGAGTCAGTGTAGCAGACTGTTGACATTAACTATAGTCCAAAATCCTCAGTGTTCTATTCTTACTCTGTAATATCATGGATCCCCAGGTCAGGAAGGCCAGAATGTTTAATAAAAGTGCTTAAACATAAATGTGAGATGCATTTAATCACATGTTAAATGCGATTAAATGGATGGAATGGATCTGTGATTGGAGCTGGTTGGGGATCCATCGAGGTAGGTTTTTTAAGGTTTGATCTTCTGTCATGGATTGGTATGTTTTGAAGGTCTGATCTTCTGTCACGGATAGACCAGTCATCAGAAACCAGAAGTAAATCTGAATGTCTTTTATTGGTTTAAACATGCAAACACATCGAGAGCTTGATAAGAGACTGGAGCAATATGGCACACTTAACTGAGGGCTTCCAGTGAAGCGTAGCCAGGAACATAGAAGCATGAAAGCACAGGGAACAAGAGAGGTAGGTAGTTTGTGATGTATGGTCGTAATTAGTAGATCGGACTGTGAGTGAAGGGGAATAGGGACCTTATAAAGTGGACGAGTAAATGAAGGACAGGTGTAGGTGATTAGTAGGAGTAGGACAGGTGTAGGTGATTAGTAGGAGGGAGAGGCTGAGCAAGAGTGTGAGCCTTGGAGGGAGGCGTGGCAGGTGGTTTTCTGACAACAATGCAAAAATAACAACACACTGTATGAATACTGTACAGAATAAGTCTTCTCACATAGAGGACTTTGCACAGAAGAAAGAGTTATTGCTCTTGATCCCACAATGCATGCCTGTCAAATCTGAATAGCTTGTGCAGATTTTTTTAAGTTTTCTTGAATATATTTAGATTTTCTTTGCTAGTTTTCTTTGGTGGCCGTATATATATATATATATATATATATATATATATATATATATATATATATATATATATATATATATATACACACACAGTGAGGAAAATAAGTATTTGAACACCCTGCTATTTTGCAAGTTCTCCAACTTAGAAATCATGGAGGGGTCTGAAATTGTCATCGAGGTGCATGTCCACTGTGAGAGACATAATCTAAAAAAAATCCAGAAATCACAATGTATGATTTTTTAACTATTTATTTGTATGATACAGCTGAAAATAAGTATTTGAACACCTGAGAAAGTCAATGTTAATATTTGGTACAGTAGCCTTTGTTTGCAATTACAGAGGTCAAACGTTTCCTGTAGTTTTTCACCAGGTTTGCACACACTGCAGGAGGGATTTTGGCCCACTGCTCCACGCAGATCTTCTCTAGATCAGTCAGGTTTCTGGCCTGTCGCTGAGAAACACGGAGTTTGAGCTCCCTCCAAAGATTCTTTATTGGGTTTAGGTCTGGAGACTGGCTAGGCCACACCAGAACCTTGATATGCTTCTTACAGAGCCACTCCTTAGTTATCCTGGCTGTGTGCTTCGGGTCATTGTCATGTTGGAAGACCCAGCCTCGACCCATCTTCAATGCTCTAACTGAGGGAAGGAGGTTGTTCCCCAAAATCTCGCAATACATGGCCCCGGTCATCCTCTCCTTAATACAGTGCAGTTGCCCTGTCCCATGTGCAGAAAAACACCCCCAAAGCATGATGCTACCACCCCCATGCGTCACAGTAGGGATGGGATCATTCTTCTTCCTCCAAACACGTTTAGTGGAATTATGACCCAAAAGTTCTATTTTGGTCTCATCTGACCACATGACTTTCTCCCATGAGTCCTCTGGATCATCCAAATGGTCATTGGCAAACTTAAGACATGCCTGGACATGTGCTGGTTTAAGCAGGGGAACCTTCCGTGCCATGCATGATTTCAAACCATGACGTCTTAGTGTATTACCAACAGTAACCTTGGAAACGGTGGTCCCAGCTCTTTTCAGGTCATTGACCAGCTCCTCCCGTGTAGTTCTGGGCTGATTTCTCACCTTCCTTAGGATCACTGAGACCCCACGAGGTGAGATCTTGCATGGAGCCCCAGTCCGAGGGAGATTGACAGTCATGTTTAGCTTCTTCCATTTTCTATTGATTGCTCCAACAGTGGACCTTTTTTCACCAAGCTGTTTGGCAATTTCCCCGTAGCCCTTTCCAGCCTTGTGGAGGTGTACAATTTTGTCTCTAGTGTCTTTGGACAGCTCTTTGGTCTTGGCCATGTTAGTAGTTGGATTCATACTGATTGTATGGGGTGGACAGGTGTCTTTATGCAGCTAACGACCTCAAACAGGTGCATCTAATTTAGGATAATAAATGTAGTGGAGGTGGACATTTTAAAGGCAGACTAACAGGTCTTTGAGGGTCAGAATTCTAGCTGATAGACAGGTGTTCAAATACTTATTTGCAGCTATATCATACAAATAAATAGTTTAAAAATCATATATTGTAATTTCTGGATTTTTTTTATTAGATTATGTCTCTCACAGTGGACATGCAACTACGATGACAATTTCAGCCCCCCTTCATGATTTCTAAGTGGGACAACTTGCAAAATAGCAGGATGTTCAAATACTTATTTTCCTCACTGTGTATATATATACTGTCAGAGGTGGGAAGTAACGAAGTACAAATACTTCGTAGAAGTAATAACTACTTTTTTACTTAAGTACTTTCACTTGTGTAAAAAAGTTTAATCAGTACTTCAACTTTTACCCGAGTATTTTAAAACATGAGTATCTGTACTTCTACTTAAGTAAAGGATGTGTGTACTTTTGCCACCTCTGTATACTGTATATATATATATATATATATATATATATATATATATATATATATATATATATATATATAAACAACTTCAGTTACAAATATTAGAAAATGTGTCTTATTGCAGGTCATGTGACTCAGAGTTGATCTTACCTCAAAGTTTCCAGTTTACAGTCAGGTTTCTTCAGTACAGCAAAGAGCCATTTTAATCCAGAGTCTTTAAATTTATTTCCAGTCAGGTCCAGTTCTCTGAGGTGTAAGGGGTTTGATATCAGTGCTAAAGTCAAATCAGCACATCCATCATCTGAAATACCACAATCACGCAACCTGCAGAAAAACAATGACGCAGTCATGAATCAGTTTAGCACATGCAGAATAATGATCGTCATCAGCACAGTCACAACTGCCGTAAAATAACTGTGTATTACATTTGCGTTGGTCATGTTAATGGCTTTTAATAGTGATAATTTAATGATGGTGGTAAATTCTTGATAATTTATGATATTAACTACCTAAACGTTGTTGCACACCAAGTACACCCTTTATGGCACAGTATTCACTAATGGTATTTGCCTCTTTTAGCAGCATAATGAACTCTGCCATACTGTAAAAATTGTATTCAAGAATCTGTGGGAAAGAAATCAGATGCATGGAGATTCCACCTCAAAGCATACAGGAGTCCATGCCTTAATGGACCAGATCTGCTTTGGCAGCAACTATACCATATTAGTCAGGTGGTTTAAATGTTAAGGCTGATTGTTGTATGTGACAAATACGGGCTTATTTTCTTCCAAATGACTTACACAAGCACTCAGGATTTATTTTCCCAAAAGCCTTTCAGAGGTAACATCATTTTAACTGGGTGAGAGAGTGTTGAAAGTGATGATTGCTCTGCCTTTTTTCAGTGATGTTTATGCTGCTTTATTAAATTTCATATATATTGTGATCAGATTAGGAACATGGGGAAAAACCTCAGTGCAGTCTGAAATAAAATAATTTTTCCTTTACAAGACATCTGTTGCTGATCCTAAAACATCTGTGTGAATGTGTCTTACTGAGGAACAGGTCATGTGACTCTCAGAGAAATATTCTTACCTCAGTGTCTTCAGTTTACAAGCAGGTCTTTTCACCACAGTGCAGAAACATTTCAGTCCTGTGTCTCTGAGTTTATTTTCAGAGAGATCCAGGACTTTTAGATATGAAGGGTTGGATCTCAGAGCTGAAGAGAGAGCAGCACAGCCTTCAAATGAGATAGCACAAGCACACAACCTGCAGAGAGAAAAATACACACTTCAGTCTCTTACTTAAGGACACATTGATCAATTCAGCAAAACATCTTTCAAGAATTACTGCAGTCTTCAACTAATATTGAATGAGAATCTTAAGTATAAATTATAAGAAAGTTTTAATTCAATAGCTTGTATATGTACAATAACAATGTTTTAGATGAAATGACAAAGATAGTTGGATGGAAGACAAATTTTTTTGACATTCGGTGTTTTACAAATAAACCATATTTTCCATAAAGCAACATGTTGATGATCTTCACTGACAAGTTTCGAAGTAATATCTGTAGCAAGAAATCTTAAAATCCAACAAGCTGTAGCTTTATTTAGCTTTGTTAAAAGACCAAGAAACATGCCACGAAATATGCCACAAGGATGTAGTTTGGAATCTAAATATTAATCACAAGAGTGTGCAATGTAACAATTAGAGAATATGATTTACTGTAGAGCAGTTTATGTGACATTCAGAGAAATGATCTTGCCTCAATGTCTCCAGTTTACAGTGAGGATTTCCCAGTCCTGCAGAGAGACACTTCACTTTGGAATCTCTGACCACATTCCTAGACATATCCAGTTCTCTCAAACTGGTGGATTCAGAGCTAAGCACTGAGGCCAAAAGAGCATAACTTCTCTCATTTAGATCACAATGAATAAATCTAAAAGAAAGACCAAATAAATGATGCTTTAATAGTGTAAATTATTAAACAAGTTCTCATATCTTTTTAACATATAAAATGTACAAACATGGTATACATGCTGCATCATTTATTGTGTAATGTGTTTTGTACTGGAAGTAATCTACATTTATAGCACAGAACTCTAGATTCTGGATCCTGAATGGACAAAAGGTGCTTTTATAATGACACCTCTGATAGTAGTACAGCTGGAAATCATCGGTTTAAATCACTTTATTCTACAAAAGCTAAAGCTAAACATACCTGTAATATATTGAGATGCAAATGCAGAAAGTACTTTAACTAAGAAAACAAACCAGGGCAAGGCAAGACTAAAGGCAAGACTAAAGACTAAACAAAAGAATCTTATACATGATAAAATATTTAAACAACAATCAAACAATGACTGTGAAATATTCCCCCACCATCATTTTGTTTCAGCATTGTCTTTGTGAAGTAACCCATAGTTTTACTAACGATTAACCTGGCAGTTATTTTTATGTTTTCACGTTTTTTGTTTTTAAATCTTGTTTCTGTTTTTAACCCTTGGTTTTGCCTACATTTTGTTGTTAGCTAATCGCTCAAACCTTAGACGGGATTACATTCTGCTACTGTTTTAGATTTGTTCACTACTGCTATCGTACATATATGCATAACATAACAGTAACCAAAAAGCATAACCTTAACTTAATGCTTCAGCAGAAAAAGAAAAGAACAATGGAACCTAAATGGTGGTACTAAAAGTAATACCCGACAAAACATGAAAAAGTGGCAAAAGCAAATGAAGTGTGCAAGAGTTTGCAAGTTAGCAACTTTGAGACGCAAGATGTCTATTAAATTCAGCTGGTACATATATATTTTTTCCATGGCTGAGTCATCCTTAGGAATTATTCTACAGATCAAGTGCTGTTGGTTCCAGGTCCTTGCCTATTCAGAACTTCCCTCCTCAGAAAACACTATACGCTTTAAACATGGCCACCCTGGTCTTCATTTTTTATTTACTACAGTGTTGTCAGTCAGCAATCTACAGATTACATACATCAATTACTGACACACCGCTTCCATAGAGAAGAACTTTCATTCACTCAGTTCACTGTGCAGTACATGCTTAATTTCATTCATTGCCTTTCTCATTTCAGCTTTGTTGACCTTTGATATTTTTGTTTCTTGAACACCTTTGCATTTGGACTTTTATTAAAATTATTTATTAAAATTTGTGCATTCAAGATGTGTTCACTTACATCAGTAACTATCATGGAGGTAGTAGGTGAATGGTTGTGTCCTTTGTGGAAGTGGAGTGTCCTTTGCTGCATACATCCAAATCTCAATGCACCACACTGCAACATTTGATATAATGGATCCTTTGATATGACCTGCCTTTGTTCCCATGAAATGTCAACTACACCGACTTTCCAACAGTCAGTAGGAAGCAGTGCGCAGGCATGGAAGTGGTCCATAGTGGGACAAAGCTTGCGATGCTCTGTACATTATTCGACACTTAGATTCCTGGCATTTATGTGTTTGTTACTTTGGCATGTACCACCTACCTAAACACTGTTGCAGACCAATTACATTCCCAAATACCACAGCACACCATCAGAGGTCGTGTTTAGTCTATGCCTTAAAGAATTAGATTTGTTTTTTGGGCAAGATAGTCAGGGATCCAGATCGTTTTTACCTTATAGTGTAACTACAATTCTAATGATGAGTTAGGTTATGAAGTTGTTACATAATTAATACTGTAAGAGTTATATTCATTATTACTTACTCAGCTCGTCTGGATGCTGAAACCACAGGCAGAAGCTTCAGAAGAACTTCATCCGATGTACAATGTTTATTGGTATATTTATTAAGAACAAAATCATTTTCCTGAATTGATGTCAGTAACACAAAAACCACAGCTGACCACTGCGAAGGAGAAAGTTCCCTTTGTTGAAATTGTCCAGATTGTAGGTGGTGTTGGACTTCCTTAACTAGAGAATCATCATCCAGCTCATGCAGACAGTGGAAAAGATTAATTGATTTCTCTGTTAGGGGATTTTCTCTGATCTTCTTCTTGATGTAATGAACTGTTTCCTGCGTACTGTGGGAACTACTTCCTGTTTGTCTCAGAATGGTTTGTAAGAGGCTCTGATTGGACTCCACAGAGAAACCCAGAAGGAATCGTAGGAAAAGATCCAGACTTCCATTTTTACTCTGTAAAGCCTGATCTACAGCACACTTGTGTACATCTGAGATTCTGACTTGTTTTAGCAGCGTCAACATTTTAGACAACAGACCCTGAAGAATATTTCTCTTTTCATTCATGAATGTCAGGTGCACATACAGAGCTGCAAGATGCTCCTGAATGCTCAGATGTACAAAGCAATATGCTCTACATTGGTGAAGTCCAAACTCCTCTCTAAAGATCTGTGTACACACACCTGAATACAGTGATGCTTCTTTTACATCAATGCCAGACTCCATCAGATCTTTTTCATAGAAGATCATGTTGCCTTTAATCAACTGCTTAAATGCCAGTTTACTCAGCTTCAGAACCATATCTGCTTCACTGCTCATTTTGTACTTTTTCTTTATGATGTTTGTCTGAATGATGAGAAAGTGTGTGTACATTTGAGTCAGTGTCTTAGGGATCTCTCCACACTCTGCCTTAACCAACATTCTCTCTAGAACAGTGGCTAAAATCCAGCAGAAGACTGGGATGTGGCACATGATGTAAAGGCTTTTTAATGACTTTAGATGTGCGATGATTCTGTTGCTCAGGCTCAGATCACTGATTCTTTTCTTAAAATATTCCTCCTTCTCTGGGTCATTAAATCCTTGTACCACTGTGATCCGATCAACACAATCAGAAGGGATTTGATCAGCTGCTGCTGGACGTGAAGTGATCCAGATGAGAGCAGAGGGAAGCAGGTTCCCTTTGATCAGGTTTATCAGCAGCACATGCACTGATGCTGATTCATTTACATCACAAATTTGTACTGTGTTCTGGAAATCCATAGGGAAACAACACTCATCCAAACCATCAAAGATAAAGAGTATTTTGCCCAAGCTGGAAATGTTTGTTTCTTGATTTTCTTGAAAAAAGAAATGAAGAAGCTCCATCAGACACAGTTTTTGATCCTTCATCAAATTGAGTTCTCGGAAGGGAAATGGAAATATGAAATTAACATCCTGATTTGTTTTTCCTTCGGCCCAGTCAAGAATGAATTTCTGCACAGAGATCGTTTTCCCAATTCCTGCAACTCCCTTTGTCAGAACACTCCTGATGGATTTGCCTTTTTCAGATAAGGGCTTAAAAATGTCATTGCAATTAATAGGTCTTTCCTCTCTTGCTGTTCTTCTGAATGCTTCCTCGATCTGTCTCACCTCATGTTCTCTATTGACTTTTTCACTTTCTCCTTCAGTGATGCAAAGCTCGGTGTAGATCTCATTGAAAAGTGCGGGGTTTCCGTGTTCTGTAATTACCTCATTCATATGCTGCAACTTCATTATCAGATTTGTTTTGCATGCTCCATGAAGATAAGATTCAGTGGTTACAGAAATACACCTGTAAAATGGTAAGATACATGGGGATATCTAACATTATACACAATTAGATATCAACCACATTACCTCTCTTTAATTGTTCTTGTGTCAAAAGCATATGTGCTTCTTATAAAAACATGTGTAAAAATTCCCAGGACAAAGTGAATAGAGAGATGTTTATATTATCAGCGTAATGATTAAATAATGCAGAGTTTGAATTTACCCTGCATCTGTAATTATATTCTTCCTATTTGTTTTCTCTCTTGCTTGCATCAAGACACTGTGAAGACAATAGGTTTAATTTATCATGCATATGTGCATTTTAATAGACCATTATCATATTCAGCCACTTTATTAGGAACACCTGCACATTTACACATTTAAATACAGGCTAATCATCAAGGCAAAATATTATGCACATAAAGATGAATGTCTGCTCATTTCCAAATTAAACATTAGAATATTTAAAAATGAATGGTCTTTATATTTTCTAATAATTTCTAATATATGATGTGACCATTAACTAACTGTTTTATTCTGCATAAAAATATATGAATCACACTGCTGCCACATAATTGCTGGATGATAAAATTTCAAATATGTACAGGCTTTCCTACTAAAGTAAACAGTAAATGTATCTTTACAATAATATTAAAAATATAAATGACAGTAATGTTAACTAATTCAAGTTACATGCAAAAGTTTGTTACCCATCTCCTGGTGTAGATTCTCTCTTCTCCTTAAATGTTATTTCTAAAGTCATAGATTTATCGCTTTTTAGAGACACAAAGCTGGGTACTGATGAGTCTGATCTATTAATCTGTGTTTCACTGCACACACACACACACACACACACACACACACACACACACACACACACACACACACACTAAATAAAAAAAAAAAACAATAACAACAGCAACACTGCTATTCGTATAATGTGATTCGATTCTTTATTAATTTGTTAACTTTTGCTTTAACTTTTCCTTTTGTTGTTTCTTATGTAATTATTGTACAGTTCTCTTTTTCATCATCTTCTTCTTCTTTTTCTTCTTTTTAAAATATTCAGGTATACATTTTTATGTTAATCCACAAAAGCTCCACATAATGGTTGATAGGTCCATTATAAAACGACTTAAAAAGCGTACTTTTGTTTTTTTCTCCTATTCGTATTATTACATTGTACTGTATATATACTGGTATTGTAGTATATGTATATTATTTTTAGATATTTGCATTTATTTTTATTTCTTTGTTATTATTATTATTATTATTATTATTGTTATTATTATTTATTTTTATTTCTGTTTTTTATTTTTTTGTATATTCTTCTTTTTTATATATATTTGCATCTATTTTTATTTCTTTGTCTTGCTGCTGTAACATAGAAATTTCCCCACTGTGGGACGAATAAAGGTTTATCTTATCTTATCTTATCTTATAAAAATATGAGATATCACATAAATCAATATCAGTATCTTATGACCAGCAGAGCTTTCTTAGTAATCACCTGGGATCATATAGAAGCCTAGTAGCAATGTAGCAACACAGTAGCCACCACATACTGTAAAGTACCATAGCAATAATTTAGCAACTAACAGATAGGAAAAGAGAGGGATCAAGTGCTATGTCACTGGTAAAGAGATAATTGGAAGGGTGTCTTGCAATTATTGTAAATATAAATGCAAACATTATTGGATGGTGTGCCATTTTGGAGGTTCTCCACCTTACAAAACAGAATCTTTTTCAACCATCTCTATGATCCTATAATGATTTAGCAAGACCAAAAGAGCCAGTGACAGGAAGTACAACTCACTGTGTTCTATCATTCTACTCTGGTTCACTATTGGTTCTCTGACCATGACAAGTTTTCAAACATGTTTCTTTTAGCTTACTCTCCATTCCTCAATTCCATAGAAGAGAGTTTTTTCTGTATGTCGATGGAAGGTTAATGAAAACTTTTTTGTGATGTGTTTGACAAAGAATTGGTGTTAGTTATGAAATTGTGTTTATATTTTCGAGAACATTTTGAATTGTTTTATGAATCATGTATAAGTAATCTAAAAAACTGTAATGCTCTAAACTTTTAAGATATTTTAACAATTTCATGTTTTCATAATTGCTTTCCCTTTAAACATTTGATTGACATAAATATTAAAAATGTTAATTAATTATATATAATACAATCCATATTATTATTATAACTAATAGGGTTATACCCTATTGGTCAATGCTTTATGTCCACTGTTTACAGTTCTATCTGATCTATTTTCAACATATTCTTTTTAAAACAAATGCCACTGTAATGGGGCATTAATTTCAACACCCCTGCCCTATGATGTATATTTCTATAATATTATAAAATAATACATGTAGACTTAAAATTAATGTTTGAATATGAATGTTTTTTACAGATGTTTTTTATATTCTCAATACATATTCATGACAAATGAAATTATTGCTTACCACTTTTTGAATTGTGGAGATCCACTGAAGTGGTCAGTCTTAGAGTGATCCATATTACTGTTAATAAAGACAAGTTACTGTTTAAAGAACAGACAGCTCATCAAGCAAATTGTAATATTACCCAAAGACATCCCGAGTAAATACAATATGCAGTTTTTAAATAATGATTTTATTTATTAAGGAAAAGAGCTGTCCAAACCTACATGGCCCGAGGTGAAAAAGTAATTCCTCCTCCACCCCTTGTTACAACTTGAATGATCAGTGATTGCCCACATTTTTTGGAAAGCTGAGTTAAATTTCACTTTGCCACACCAAGGCCTAAACAACTACCAAACATGTTGAATCAAGAAATCACTTAAATAGAACCTGTAAAACATACTACAAGATCTCAAAAAACAATGTATCATGACGCAATCCAAAAAAAATTACAGAACAGATGATAAACTAAATCATTTACGTATCAGTTTGAAAAGGATTCCAAAGCCATTTTTAAGGCTTTGAGATTTCAGCAAACCACAGTGAGTGTCAATATCCACAAATGTAGAAAACTTGGAACAGTGTTGAACCTTCCCAAGAGTGCAACTGCGACTCACAAAAGAACCCAGAGCAAAATATAAAAAACTGCAGGCCTCACTTGTCTTAATTAATAATTCAATGATACGAAAGAGACTGCTGACCAAAAAGAACACAAAGGCTTATCTCACATTTGCCAAAAAAACATCTTGATTATTCCAACTTCAACTACAGACCGATATCAAATCTCCCCTTTATATCCAAAATTTTAGAAAAGGTTGTAGCACAGCAGTTATGCTCACATCTGCTTATGAATAACATTTTTGAAATGTATCAGTCAGGATTTCGGCCTCATCATAGCACAGAGACGGCGCTAGTTAAGGTGGTAAATAACCTGTTATTGGCCTCTGATCAGGGTTTTGTCTCCTTACTTGTTTTGCTCGACCTTAGTGCAGCTTTTGACACCATTGATCACACTATACTGCTTGCTAGACTTGAGAATGTTGTAGGAATAAAAGGAACAGCTCTCTCTTGGCTCAGGTCTTATTTGACTGATCGCTATCAGTTTGTGGATGTAAATGGTGAGTTCTCCACGCTCTATGAGGTAAAGTTTGGTGTTCCTCAAGGATCTGTCTTAGGCCCACTGCTTTTCTCTTTATATATGCTGCCTCTTGGTGAAATTATTCATAAACATGGGATTCGCTTCCATTGCTATGCTGATGACACACAGCTGTATATTTCAGCAAAGCCAGATGAGAGAGATCAGCTTAACAATGTTGAGAAGTGTGTAAAGGACATTAGACAGTGGATGCTTAATAACTTTCTTCTGCTCAACTCAGATAAGACGGAAGTACTTTTACTAGGACCACATGCAGCTAGAAGTAAACTTTCCGATTACGTAGCATCTCTGGATGGTGTTTCTGTTTCAGCATGTACGGCTGTCAAAGACCTTGGTGTGATTATTGACCCGAGTCTTTCCTTTGAGTCTCACGTGAATAATATCACCAGAATCGCCTTCTTTCACCTTAGAAATATTGCTAAGATTAGAAATATGATGTCGTTACAGGATGCAGAAAAACTGGTTCATGCTTTTGTTACTTCTAGATTAGACTACTGTAACGCTTTACTGTCTGGGTGTGCGGTAAGTGCATCAATAAGCTTCAGTTAGTCCAGAATGCAGCAGCAAGGGTCCTCACTAGATCTAGGAAATATGACCACATCACCCCTGTTTTAATCAGTCTACACTGGCTCCCAATCAAATCTCGCATTGATTATAAAATATTACTACTGACGTATAAAGCACTTAACGGTCTCGCACCGCAGTATCTGAGTGAACTTCTGTACCAGTATGATCCTCCACGCCTACTTAGATCAAAAGGTGCTGGCTATCTGTTGGTTCCTCAAATAATGAAGACTACAGCAGGGGGCAGATCTTTCTCTTATAAAGCCCCACAGTTATGGAACAGCCTTCCAATCAGTGTTCGGGACTCAGACACAGTCTCAGTGTTCAAGTCGAGGTTGAAAACGTATTTATTTAGTCAAGCCTTTTATCAGTAGATTTCTCTTAGGTAAAGGCACAGATCTGGAGGGAACATGGATATAGAGTGTTTGGTGAACTGGTATATTTATATGCTGTCGTCCCCTCACATTCACACGTTCACTCAGATTTGTTGACGGTGGTGTGGTGGGTCGTCTCTTATCCCAGAGATCCCTCATGTCTGTGTTACCTTCTGGTTCTCCCTTTTAGTTATGCTGCCATAGCGAGTCTTGCCGGAGTCCAAACTGCACAGTGACATTAACTTTCGTACACCAATAGTTACACTTAATAATCCATATCCTTCTCTTCCCGTCACCCTCTCTCTCTCTCTCTCTCTCTCTCTCTCTCTCTCTCTCTCTCTCTCTTCGGTCGAGTTAAACATGCTCCTGAGGCTCCAGTGACCAGTGTTCCTGCCCTCTCCCTCCTTGGATCTTCACACTTCTGTGCAGCTCGGGACGGTCTCTTAATTCCGGAGTAGAACGGGTGCTTTGAGGACGGATTGGACTGTAGTTGGTGTCGGCGGTCTGCTGCACTGACTCGGGCGTGCAGTTTGCTTCTGATCATCATCACTGTACCCCACAACATTGTATATCTGCTTCAAATGGACATTTGGTGTAACCCAGATGAGGATGGGTTCCCTCTTGAGTCTGGTTCCTCTCAAGGTTTCTTCCTTATGCCATCTCGGGGAGTTTTTCCTTGCCACAGTTGCTCATCAGGGACAAACATACTTACAAAGAACATATTTATGTTTAATCACCACATTATCTGTGTAAAGCTGCTTTGAGACAATGTTCATTGTTAAAAGCGCTATACAAATAAAAATGAATTGAATTGAATTGAATTCCCAAGATTTGATACAGTAGTGTGACAAGCTTTGCGACTTCAGGACCTGGACGACTTGCCATAATTGATGAAACCATGAATTCTAAACTTTGCCAGAAAATCCTGAAGGAGAATGTTTGGCCATCAGTTCATGACCTCAAGCTCAAGCGCACTTGGGTTATGCAGCAGGACAATGATCCAAAAAAAATATATAAGGTTTTGTAGTGGCCTACTCAAAGTCCAGCCTTAAATCAAATTGAAATGCTGTGGCATGACTTCAAACAAAACTTAAATTACATGACAGAATAAAAGCAATTCTGCAAAGAAAAGTCCAAAAAAGGCAATGTGAAAGACTCACTGCCAGTTACAACAAACGCCCAATTGCAGTTTTTGCCACTGAGGGTGTCCCAACCAGTTTTTAGGTTTAGAGGCAATTACTTTTTTACATAGGGCCAGGCAGGTTTAGAGAGCTTTTTACCACTAGTAAATGAAATCATAATTTATGAACTGCAGTTTGTATGTACAAGTACAAGAATGTACAAGTATGTACAAGAAAAGCAATGTAAAAAACTCATTGCCAGTTATAGCAAACGCTCGATTGCAGTTGTTGCCACTTAGAGTGGCCCAACCAGTTTTTAGGTTTAGAGGCAATTGCTTTCTTACATAGGGCCATACAGGTTTAGAGAGCTTTTTACCACTAGTAAATAAAATCATTATCATCTTTGTGCAATATTAAAATGTACTTAATCTGAATCATTAAAAAAACTAACAAACAACAAAAAAATATTTCTTTCACTGTGCTGTGAAAAAAAATGTAATAATATTTATTTATTTATTTATTTATAGAGATCATTTACATGTTCATGCTTAGCAAGTTTTTTGTTGCTTCAAAGGTCAGATGAAACCAAGAAAACATAATGCCAAATTAAACAAGGAATGTGTTTTTTTTTTCTTAATTTTTACACATTGTGTCAGGGTGCGAGTGAAACAGGAGGCGGAAGCCGGAGTACAGCTCGCTCGGGTTTTAATAACGAGAGTGAAGGAGAGAGATACACACAAGCACACACACACACACACACACACACACACACACACACACACACACACACACACACACATGGCAGTCCTTAGGTTGAGAGAGTCCTAGGCCCGCTTGGGGAGAAGCATAGCTGATCCGAGATGCGCGGGGAGGAGAAGCGCAGCCGGTACAGGATAGTGGAGTCCGGACAGAACGGAAAGCAAAGAATCCTGCAAGTGACGTCTGAATGGAACCGAAGGCATATAGTCCTGCATGAAACAAAGAACCCATACATTCAATAACAAACAATGTTGTGAGTGAGAGTGAGGAGCTTATGTAGGAGCGGGGTGGAGCAATGATGAGCCCCAGGTGTGCATAGTTAAGCCTGGAGCTCCAGAGAGAGCGGAGGCATGAGAGACAATGAGCCCCAGGTGTGCATTCTTAAGCCAGGAAGAGCAAAGGGGGTGGCACCTGACGCCCCAAACCCACAGATGCCCGGAGGGCCAGGGCACTCGGGAAGAGAATCCCAGTGTCCGTCCAGGGTCGAAAAGGACCCGTTCAGAATCGCTGCAAAACCAGGGAAGGCCGGGAAGGATTCGAGGCAGAGCGACAACCCCGGCGGAGAGCCGTAACCGGACAATGAGCATTCTGAAGACACGGGACGGAACCACGCCCTCAGTGGAGGTCCAAAACGGCACGCAGCTCATCGCGGAGGCCATAGGAGGAGCTCAGAGGCGAGACGTCGCCATCGGAGGAGCTCAGAGGCGAGACGTCACCATCGGAGGAGCTCAGAGGCTAAACGTCACCATCAAAAGAGCTTGGGGCTGTGGTGTCGCCTTTAGAAGAGTCTGGGACCGCGACATCACTGCTGGATGGTTCTGGAAGTGACCTGGGCCTGTCAGAGGAACTGTGGGTTGCCATGCCACCGTCATAGGCGGTCCGAGGCGATATGACCTCCTTCTTGCGGCCAGGCAATGGTGCGACGTCCCTTTTGCAACCAGGCAGCGGTTCGACGCTCTCAAGGAAACTCTGAAGCGGAGCAGGCACTCCTGGAACGGAGAGGAGCCCCTGGAAACCTTGGAGTAGAGAGGAGCTCACGGGGACTCTCTGGGACAGAGAGGAGCTCACGGGGATGCTCTGGGACAGAGAGGAGCTCCCCTGGGGATTTTGGTGCGGAGCCGGGCTCTCCTGGGGACTCTGGTGTGCAGCCAAGCTCTCCTGGAGGTCCTGGGGCGGAGCCGAGCTCTCCTGAAGGTCCTGGGGCGGAGCCTAGCTCCCCTGGAGGCCCTGGGGTGGAGCTGTGCTCTGTTGGATGTCCTGGAGCAGGGTGAGGATCTCCTGGAGGCCCTGGGGCGAAGCAGAGCCGTCCAGGAGGGCCTGGAGCAGGGCAGAGATCTCCTGGAGGTCCTGGGGCGGAGCAGAGCCATCCTGGAGGGCCTGGAGCAGGGCGGAGATCCCACGGAGGTCCTGGGGCGGAGCGGAGCTCTCCGGGAAACTCTGGTGCAGAACGGAGATTTCCGGGAAACACTGGGGCAGATCCGTGCTCTCAGGAGCGGGAGAGAGATGGTATACAAACTGTTCGACCATCTCTAGTTCCCTTGTGAGAAGCCGGATAATAAGGGCGCACGAGCCGAATTTGCCTCTAGTCACGCTCCACAACTATAATAATAATAATAATAATTTGTTACATTTATATAGCGCTTTTCTGCAGCACTCAAAGCGCTTTACATATGAAAGGGGGATTCTCCTCAACCACCACCAATGTGCAGCATCCACCTGGATGATGCGACGGCAGCCATATTGCGCCAGAACGCCCACCACACACAACTCAAGTTCGTATATTCCTTTTCAGGGGTTTGTTATTCTGTTAGGGTGCGAGTGAAACAGGCGGCGAAAGCCAGAGTACAGCTCGCACGGGTTTTAATAATGAGAGGGAGAGAGATACAAACAAGCACACACACACACATACACACACACGCGCGCACGGAGTTCCAGAGAGAGCGGAGGCATGAGAGACAACGAGCCCCAGGTGGGCGTGGTTAAGCCTGGAGCTCCAGGGAGAGCGGAGGCATGAGAGCCATAAAAGGGGGCGTGGCAGGTGGATCCCTGACACATTGTAAGTGTGGAAAAAGTTACTCAAAAGTAATAAGTGATTGACTTTAGCATAACCAGTCCACCTCCCTGTGTATGTTTTTATACAGTTGAAGAAAAACAGAGAATCGGAAAGGAATATTTCATTAGTATATTAAACTGTTAGAGCAAAAGTTCAGGATCATACCCTGGAACCTGGTGCTGTAGGGTAATACTGCACCTCTGCAAATTCTCTATTAGAACATAATTTGAACAAAGCATGTTATTATAACATGTACATCAAGTATTAATAACAACATTATTTCATCTGTCAAATCTTTCATATCATAATGACATTAAATAGCATCCTGGATCCATTTAAATAGACAGATCTTGTGATTCTGAATGCCATTGTTAAGTATCGAGTGTCTCATAGTGAATTGTGGGTTTATAGGAGTAGAGTTTAGATTTAAAATGTCCCCTTTATTTAAGTATTTATATAATCATGGCTCAAGCTGTGGCTTGTTCATGACCCTTTAGCATGAGAACTACCTAAAACCCTGACCAAGTATTCTTCTGACACTTTTATTACTCATGACAAATCCCCAAAATCGGTAGGTGCAGGAGTTAAGAGCAGGAGCAATGTGCTCACTAATGATTGAAATATGCTGATTTTAAATCACACATTAATCACTTGCTAGGATGTACGGTTTGTAATACAAGATAGACACACATAATGAATGCAAACAGTTGAAGAAAGAAAAAAAAATACAGTTTCTGATATCTAAGGATAAATATTTTGTTCACACAGATATTTCAGTTCACAAAGGAAGAGGAGAAAAACTGAATTGCAGCTGGTGCGGGAAGAAAATTTATATTTTTAATTTAAAGGATTTTAAACATTACCATGTCATACTCATAAATACTTTCACTTGTTGTTTGTTTGTGTAATTGGTTTGAAATGATTGCAGATGCTCAGCTTCTACAACCGGCGCTTTGGCCGTGATGTGCCTAAGAGCCGAGCCTCTGTAAATGTACTTGAAGCTGCATTCAATCTGTTTTCAGAAAGAGCGACCTGAAGAATTCAGACAGAATTAAGCTCAGTGTGAAAGTGGTTCTCTTCTCGATTAAATTTGTATGGAACTTTCATAAAAAAAATAAATGATGAGAGAAACCTTGGAAACCCTGATTTCATTCAAATTTATCATAGCACAACTTTACAACCCAAACTACATAATTGTTTGGAATAGCAGAAATCAATCAATCAATCAATCAATCTATCTATCTATCTATCTATCTATCTATCTATCTATCTATCTATCTATCTATCTATCTATCTATCTATCTATCTATCTATCTATCTATCTATCTATCTATCATGTTATTTATGAATTCATTAATTTTACCTTTTCTGATCAGTTCTGGCTCCGTTCAGAAATATGTGCAGAAAGCCTTTCACTTTTGTAGTACAAGCTGAAGCACATGCAGGCTTAAACAGGCTCAGCAGTTGCACAATTCAGTTTAACTGTGTTTTTTTTTTTTCATCTGATCTGAAAATGAAGTGCACAGATTTAGAATATACATCTGAGATATTTATCTGCTGTTCAAAAAAGGAGAAAAAATTATGATTTTATTTGCAACATACAAGCAAATATATAAATAATATAATGACTGTGATTTTTCAGTCAATGTAAATGTAATGCCCCGATTGTTGTTTCTTCACAATTAAAGAGACCTAAATGGGTTTTGCATGTGACAATGTTTTAAGAGAAAGGTGGTTCCACCAGACCAATAGAGGGTCTGTGGGAATGCCGTGTGTTGCATGGTGTCTGTTGGGCTGCAGGTCATAACCCAGCAAGACCAGAGTTGATCACACACACTGTTTTGTCCTGTCTTTATTCCACCATTCCACAGATTGCTGGGAACGCTTAACTGCCAGCTGATACGGAAGTTACGTACCTGTTACAGTTCTTGGGGGCTCTTCCGGGATTAGCAACACCTGCTGGAGGAGGCGAGCTCATCCAAAAGAATATGAAGATCAGCTTGCCATGGATCTCTGCATGGAATCCTTGCTGTTGTTTGATTGTTGCTAACGGTGATTCGGCGGTCGGTACAATGGCAAAGGAGAGAAGAAATCTGGTGAGGGAGATCAGGAAAGCACTTTGTGAATTGCCTGATGATGAACTCTTCCTCAGTGCTAAAAACATTAAACAAATCAATGAAGGGATAAAGAGGGATGTTTTGATTATATAAGTAGGTTTTTGTGCTGTAAGAGCCTGATGGGAAGGGAAGATGGGGGAATGGCGATGCTGCTAAATCTAAGGAAATTTTTTTTTAACAAATTACTCAGTCTCAGCATGTAGCAACACAAAAGGATAAAACACATGATTTGAGCGCAGGGGAAACTCAGGGTCATTCTGATCACACAACATCTGACAAACACAAATACCAACCATTCCCAAATGTACACAGTAGACACTGAGTACCAGCAGATGTTCAAGATGTATGAAGAACTCGGCCGGAAGATTCATGCTACGGATCCCTACACCATGTCCCCACAATCCAGCTCTCTCCCACTTCCTTTTTAGACTCACCCTCCCCACGCTTTACCGATGACCAAAATGGCAGGAGAGAACCTTCATATCTCTCACTGAGAGAGTTTAAAGTGCATGGAGGCCAGATTGGTGAGTCTACCTCTGAGATTAGCTTCAATTTAGCTTATGCCGACAGATTGGAGAGGGCCTACACGAACATTTGAGTGAGAGTGAAATCATCAGAGGGGTACTGAAAATCACTAAACCAGGTCACTTTAAGGAGATGTAAATGGAGAAAGAGTTGAAAGGGCTGCTACAGTCTTACTTCGGTGATAAGAGTAGCACAGAGCTGTTTCAGAAGTTGATGTTTGCACACCAAGGAGAAAACGAGAATCCACAGCAGTTTCTTTATCATGCAATTGGTCTTAAACAAAAGATTCAGTTTGCTTCCAAACACAGCACTGCAGATATAAGGTATGATGCGAAGACCATACAAGAGGTATTTCTTCACACGGTTTGCCATGGTTTGGGGTCCAAGCACAGTGAACTTAAACAACTAATTGCTGCAGGAGATGTAACGGATGACATGCTTCTCAGACAGCTTGTAAAGGTTACATGTGAGGAGGAAGAGAGACAGCGTCGGCTGCAGTCGCTGCCATGACTTAAAACCACTCACGCTTGTAGCACCCAAGTTGAAGGGGTTTAAGAAATTAAGGCAGCATCTGCAACCACTGAGCAGACTGATAAAGGAGATTCACAAGCTTATCACCCAAGTAACAGCACTGACTAATGTAGTCAATTCACTGCAACAGGCCAAGGAGAAAGAACAGCATTGTCAATGCATGACTAAAGCACCTGAAAAGAGGAGATGGCCGGGTTGTCCTAACTGCATGAAACAGGGGAAAGAGGAGACCTGCAGCCACTGCTTAATTTGTGGCGGGGTTGGTCACCGGGCGGTTGGCTGTCTAAACAGACAAAAAAGGTCAGTACCTAATGTCAGGCCAAAATGTACACCAGAGACAGCAGTCCCTGATGCAGGGTCACCCTACCATAACTATACAGTTATTGCTGGTTCATGGGATCACATCAATAGTACCACCAAAAAACAAAGAAAAGGCAACCTGAGGGCTCAGGAGAAAAGGTCGTCCAGTTTGTTGGAAAAAGTGTATACTGGAAGAAGAAATAGGAGGCCATGATGTAAACATGCTTCTCGACACTGGAGCACAGGTAAGCATCATCGATCAAGACTGGAGGAAAGAGTACCTACCAATACATGATGTTTGCCCCTTATCTGAAATAGTGGGACCCAGTGCTGGTCTGGAGGTGTTCGCTATCAATAGGGAAGTAATTTCATTTAGTTAACCGGTCGAAGCTACAGTAAGCTTATCTGGACATGATGGGACTCACTACTCCATCCAAGTACCCTTTCTGGTCAGTCAGCTACAGTTGGAGAGGCCTTTGTTGGGGTTTAATGTAAACTCAAACTTAATCACAAGACCTAGAGATAAGGCAGGCATTCTTACTACCTTACATTACTGGTGAGTAGCACTGGGGATACCCAAGATGACCTGGTTGAAGTGTCGGCTTCATTCGTGCAGATCAGTTGTGCACTGTTCATTTCGAGCAGGGGTCATCCTGCTCTATTATTTTCTAATAAAATAAAATTCATATCAGGCACATCAGTGTTAGCTCAGTAGAGTTGTTTGGGTTCTACGGCGCCATGGGTCGCTACTACAGTTACTATGCTCACTGTTGCCACGATCAGACGAGCAGTTGTGAGTGCAGTGAAGGCAGCAGAGAGCGATGCGCAAACAGATGAAACTTTCACTGAGTGAAAAACAATGGCATTCTTAAAAATAAGGAAAGTTGATCATGAAAACCGAGTTTTTCGAGATGCTTCTATCTTTAAATTTAACTCAGTTTAGCCTAACCGATGATTTATTTAAATTTTTATTTGAGGTTATTTACATTTTTATGGCCTTAAAGGTACTGAACAAATTAACAGATAAAGGGTTTCTCGCACATTATCATTTTTCCAACACTGCCATTATTTTTGCCTGTTTGTGTTTCTGAATGATATTGCTGATATTTTATCAATGCAACCTGAAGCATAGAAGAGAGCAATGTTAAACATTAGATACATTTAGTTAGGTAGAGCAAATTCATGTGAAGTTAAAATGTGATATGAGTTTTCTGTTTTTTCATTTTTTTGAACCAGTGAGGTATACGTTCATTACTTATGATATGTAATCTCAGTTTAGCAGAAACAAAAGCACGTTTTCTTTTATTGATCTTTTCTTTTTCTTTTTATTTATTCATTCATAATGTGTCCAATAAAAATGTTGTCTACACTCATTTTTTTAGTCTGGCAAAAAGCACCAATACATGTTTTTAGGTATATAATTGTCTGGACCTCAGCTGGCAAGGAGGGTTTATTTACTGGACCCCAAGCAATTTTAGTTGAAGATGCCTGATTTAGAGTATATGATGATTAAGTGCAGACCCTTTTATTTACCAGGAGAGTTTTTAGCCATTGTTGTGACTGCAGTGTTCATTCCGCCGGATGCTAACGAATGCTGGATGCTAATGAATGCTAAACTAGCTATGGAGGAACTGCATGCAGCTATCAGAAAACAACAATCTGCACATCCCAAAAGAGCTATCATTGTTGCTGGAGATTTCAACCACTCTAACCTGAGATCTGTTTTACCAAAAATTCACCATAATGTCTCCTGCTCTACCAGAGGGGACAAAACACTGGACCAGGCATACACAAACATACCTGGGGCATACAAGGCCATTCCCCTCCCCCATTTGGATCAGTCTGATCACCTCTCTTTGTTCATGTTACCCAAATACACACCACTGATCAAACGGGTAAAACCAGCTGTGAGGACAGTAAAGGTATGGCCAGAGGGAGTCATTTCTTCTCTACAGCAACAGTTTCAGGATACTGACTGGAACATGTTTGACTGTGTGAGAGTGACATGACATGAGTCCACACTGGACTCTCACACAGTCATGGACATTTACACATCTTCTGTTTTGGACCATATCAACAGGTGCATTGACAATGTCACTACCGTCAAACACGTAAAATGCTTTCCCAAGCAGAAGCCGTGGATGAACTTTGAAGTCCGTCTCCAATTTAAAGCAAGAGATGCTGCTTTTAAATTTGGCAGCGCAGAGGACTACAACAGAGCCAGGGCCAACCTAAAAAGAGGCATCAGGAGAGCCAAGCTCATATTCAAACTTAACATAGAGGAGCACTTCTACAACTCTGACCCCAGACACATGTGGAAAGGCATCCAGACCATCACAGACTACAAACCTACAGCTCAAACAACCAGCTCTGCCTTCTAACCGGACAAACTCAATCACGTTTTTTGCTCGTTTTGATCAAGGCATAGGACATTTCACCTCAACCACGGACTCTTCTACACTTTTATTCTCAACAACGGACGTCTATTCAGTTTTAGCAGAGTGGATGCATGCAAAGCAGCTGGCCTGGATGGCATACCGGGACTTGTTCTTGGAGCATGCGTTGGCACAGGTTTTCACAGACATTTTCAACCTGTCACTGGTCCAAGCCACGGTTCCTACATACCTGAAGACCACAACCATCATACCTGTGCCTAAGCACTCAGCTGCCGAATGCCTGAATGACTTTTGCCTAGTTGCACTCACCCCTATTGCTATGAAGTGCTTTGAGAAACTGGTCCTGAATCACCTCACTGCGGGCCTTCCACCTACACTGGACTCACACCAGTTTGCCTATCGCCCGAAAAGGTCAACATATGATGCAGTTTCTACAGCTACACACCCGGATAAAAGCAACACCTACATCAGAATGCTGTTTATTGACTTTAGCTCTGCGTACAGTCCTCCCCACTGTACTGATCACTAAGCTTAGTGACCTGGATATCTGCACCTCCACTTGCAGATGGATTCTGGACTTTCTCACGAACAGACCTCAATCTGTTTGGTTGGGCAACCAGGTATCCTCAACCCTCATTCTGAACACTGGCATCTTGCAGTGCTGTGTTCTGAGCCCACTACTCTACTCCCTGTTCACCTCTGCATAACTCCATCTTTATCAAGTATGCAGATGACACCACCGTGGTCAGCCAGATCGACAACAACGACAAATCAGCCTACATGGAAGAGATCGAAGCCTGACAGCATGGTGTGCCACCAACAACCTGACCCTCAACGCCTCGAAAACTATAGAGCTCATCGTGGACTTTTGGAAATCCAACAGCAGGAGACATCTCCCAGTCAACATAACTGAGGTAGAGCGAGTTTTCAGCCTTAAGTTCCTGGGAGTTCACATCTCTGAGGATCTGTGCTGGCACAAGAAACCTTCAGCTCTGGTCAAGAAAGCAAAACAATGCCTGTACTTCTTGAGAAGTGTCAAGAAAGCTCATCTCTCCCCAGGGATTTTAACGAGTTTCTACCGCTGCATCATCGAGAGCATCCTGACCAACTCCATCACTGTATGGTACGGAGTATGGTTCCACTGTGTGTGAATGTAAAGCCCTGCAAAGAGTGGTCAAAACCGCCCAACGCATCACTGGCACCCAGCTACCTGCATTGAACAACTTCACCACAGCACGTCTGCGCACAGCTCACAACATTATCAAGGACTCTTTACATGCCAGACACGAACTGTTTAACTTCTTAGGCTTCTGGGTCGTGTGAGCGCAACTAATAGCCAATTGTTCTCAGGTGTTAATGTTTAGCAATAGATTAAATAAATAGGGAGAAGAGTAACCATGACTAACTATACATCATTCTAAAGCTCTAAGTCTCAAGCAGCAATTTCAGATCACTGTTTTTCAATGGAAAACGTATAATGAATGTATTTGCTGAATTTGTGTGAGCAGTACACAACAACATGCATAAAAAAACCGCACTGCTTACATGAATATTGTAATAACGAGTAACAAACACATCCACTGCTGCTAATCCCGGTTTATTAGGAAAGATAAGGGTCCAGTGAACAACATGCCGTAAAGCATTTCTGCTCCAAACAAACAATAGTGTTGAAATTTAAATGTTTATTCCTTGTTTACGTCACAGAACTTCGGCTGGAGTTTATATATTTCCGAATACTTTCACATAAAAAACATCTTGGTGACAACAAACAAATATGGCTGGTAGAATATAGTGTTACAAAACGGTTGAGACATAAACAGCTGTTTATAGCTCGTGCTAACTGGACTTTGTTTACAAAAAAAAAGAAAACTAGAAAAAAAATGGACAATCAAATAAGTTGTTTTATCGGAGATTTGCAAAAAAAGCAGCGATGTGGAAAATATTTTTGGGGGCGGAGTAACAACAGAGACATGGAGCTCTACATTTGTAAGTTACAATTAATCTCCCTTTATAGCTTTATACGATTTTATTGGTTTTATTGCCTGTTTGTTTTTATAAGAGAAATGCTTGAAAAGTAAGTTTATGTGTGTGTGTGTGTGTGTGTGTGTGTGTGTGTGTGTGTGTGTGTGTGTGTGTGTGTGTGTGTGTGTGTGTTGTTGAGATTGGAATGGCCAGACATCAATATGAATGACCATGACTGTAAAACAATAGCTTGTCTGGCTACCTGGCCATCAATATGAATGCCAAATCAACCTCAGTAGCCCCAAACATGTATAACAAAAGCCTTTAATGGTCAGCCATTCATTAATATGCAGACTGTATGAATAGAGTATGAATGATCACCTGAGTTGAGCAGGTGTCTCTCAAACAGGGGGAGGGAGAAAAGGCTCAGACAGTCTCAGATTAATGTTTGTAGGAATCTCATTTGTTATGACAATCTTCATAAAATTTGAAATATAAACTCATGAGACATGTGGCTTTCAACCCAGTACTTTTCTGGATTGCTCCAGGACTGATTTCATGTATTAATATATAAAGGAAAAAAAATATTTAAGGAATTATTTTTCTACAGTACTTACTCATCTATAACTTATTATTTAAAAAAAATAATATTTAAATTGTGTACGAAGCCCACTTTTATCAGGAACTGTTAACATTTAAAGTTAGGTAGGGCATTTCAGCTGTGAGTCCCAAAATCTGTGTCGAAGGCTAACAGGTTAAGGTGATGTTTTTCTCCTTGGTGAACACAAGATGGCGCAGTCAAAGTTGTAGATGAAGGTGATATTTTTACTCTGTCCTGCAAATACAAAACAAGTGCAACAAACAACTACCTGCACTGGTACAGACAACATCCAAAATCTACACCTGAGTTCCTTCTTTATATTTATGATACAACTGGAGGAAAAAGTGACTCAATTCCACCACGTCTGGATGTTAAAGTTGATAAAAATAATAAACAAGTGGATCTGATCATCTCCTCTGCTGCTGTATCAGACTCTGATCTATACTACTGTGCTCTGGCGCCCACAGTGACAGGAAATCCAGCTGCACTGAAGGCAAATAAACTACTAAAGTTCAATCATTTGCAGCTCTTTAATCCTAATATTACTGGATTTTCTCCTATTAATTAAAGACTAATAAAATGTTGGTTTGATATACATTTATAATTGGTCCCATATTATTATACAAGAGCAGCAACAGTATTAAAACAGTTTTTAATCCTTGTTGGTAAAAATTAATCTATTAATCTATTATTCTATTCATTAGTTAATTTTCAGTAGCCACATACAGTGATTCAGACCTAGTAGCAGTTTAGAGTAGCTTTAGTCCAACTACTGGCATGTGACTGCAGGGAAACATAAAATGTATTATAAAACAACCCTTGTTCAAAAACAAACATTTAAGCATTTAAAATGTAGATATATTTTTCCATTAAAAAAAAAGATATGTTGATATTTTTATGTGAAACTGCTTTGTGACAAGGTCATTGCTTAAAGCTCTTTACAAATGAAAGTGACTTAAATTAAATTGAAAGAAGCTACTGTAAAACACTAAGCAGTGAGAAAACCAAGAATCTGGTGATGTCTTTGGATTCCGGACTTCATGTAGTTATGACTGCAAAGGATTTTAATTCTTATAATAAAAATGCTAATTGAATTTATAATTATTGTAGTTTGACCACACACTTGAATGTGGAGTAAATATTTATTAATAAAGCGTGATTCTGTTACAGTCTTTCTTCTGCGGAAACACAAGATGGCGCTGTCAGTTATCTTATTGTTGCCAAATACTAGAGCTTCATACAACACTGATTACATTCTACAGAGATACTTACATACATACATCTATACAACATCGCCGGTCTCACCACAGTCCTATAAACTTTCCCTTTCACTCTTGCAGACACTCTTCTATCATAAATCACTTCTGTCACTCTTCTCCACCCACTCCACCCTGCCTGCACTCTTTTCTTCACTTATCTAACACAATCTCTATTACTTTGCACTGTTGACACCAGGTACCTGAACTCCTCCACCTTCTCCACCTCTTCTCCCTGCAACTGCACCACTCCACTGCCCTCCCTCTCATTCACACACACACGTACTCTGTCTTACTCCTACTGACTTTCATTCCCCTTCTCCCGGGCACGTACACTGTTACTCTGAAATGTCGGTATAAATAAAGCAGCGAATACATTTTGCTTTACTGGTACAAACAATATCCTAACAAGACACCACAGTTTTTACTGTATAAAGGCTTGAGGGCAAGTTCACTTCTAAAAAGCACTCCAGCGGATCGTCGATTAGAGGCAGGAACAACCAGAGACATCACTATACTCACTATAAGAGGCCTAAAGCTCTCAGATTCTGCTCTTTATCACTGTTCTCTCAGAGACACAGCACAGTAATACAAAGACACTGAAAAGCTGTACAATAACATTACAATGGTGTAGAGGAAGATAAAGATGGTCCCTTCACCAAGCTGTGATCAGGTAGCCACAGAAACATGTGTGGTTTCACACACAGCTTGAGGCTTTGCACAAGATCAGATGTTGAATAGAAGTTATGCTCTGTACATTGCTGTTTTTATGAATTTAACAAGAGATTCCTTATTGCCAGCAGCTCTTTCTCTCTGAGAACTGAGGGATAGTAATTAGACTGAGTAAATAAAAAAACAGAAACCAACCAGAGAAACAAACAAAATCGTGTCTTTCTTCTTTCTCAACAAGATGGTGCTGTGAGCTGACATATTGTGCACCAAGTACTAGTACCCTGCTCACACCCAACTCAGAAATACTGATTTCTTTAATAAAGAACACTACTGTGTACAATAAAATAGACTCAACCTGTTCTGCAGTCATTGATAAATAGTACTTTAATATACTGTATAAATCACTGCATTAAAACAGAGGTGTACCTGATTTGGGATCTCAATATCTCAGTGCAGCCAAATTCTGAATAATCTCTAACATTTCTATATATTTGATCAGGCTGACAGATTTTACTTGAATGAATAAATATGTAACTGCAACATGCCTATAAATCCTTTTTTTCCCCCTTTTGACCTGCAATAAATGTTCAGCTCCAGCATGAACAATTGCAAGCACATGGGTATTAGTCATGGGATAATGTAAATATTTCAAATATGATTCATGAGATCAGATAAACGAATTTTACACATTGTATGTATGTGCTCAGGACTTGTTCCACATGTGATGCTGAATGTAAAACCAGGATGTTTCAGTAAGAATCAGCAATCTGTCAGTAACATTGGTGAGTATGTCATGTGATGCTGTTGGGTGGAGCTTCATGAACCTTTATGATGTTACATATAGAAAGTATAGTAGAAATATTTATTCAGCTAAAACTAATCACCATGTTTACTGTTATATTCATGTCTCTGTGGCTTTTATTAGGTGAGTGATACATGAAGTTTTTGCTATTGCAGAAATATTACTTAGTGATACATTTGTGTAGTGTTTGAAACATCTGGCTTGCTTTTAATTGAAGTTTAAAACCTTATTTTTTTCATCTTTATGACAGGTGAGTCCATGGCAGATTCAATAGAGCCACTTTTCCCTCATAAAGCTGTAGATGAAGGTGAAAATGTTACTCTGTCCTGCAAATACACAAAAAAAACAACTTGTTCTGGTACAGACAACATCCAAAATCTAATCCTAACCTCCTTATTAATATTTTGCAAAGTGGAACTTTAGTGTCTGAACTCCCACCAAGAATGGATGCTAAAGTTGATGATGGTATTAAGAAACAAGTGGATCTGATCATCTCCTCTGCTGCTGTATCAGACTCTGCTCTATACTACTGTGTTCTGAGGCCCACAGTGACAGGAAATCCAGCTGCACTGTACAAAAACCTTCACAGATTATTTTGCTAAACTACTTAATTGCTTTGCAATCCTTATTTTACTGGATGTGTTCAAATGACACTCTATAGATTTGTGTAGAATATGTTTATGAAAATTATCTGCTTCCTTTCATCATAATCATCTTACTATAACTGAAATTATTTATAAAAGCTAGAAAGACTCAGTGACTGTGGATCTCAATTCAGAGCAGAAACAACATTAGATGCTACTGAACTTATTAATAAAGATGACAGATTTCCTTTACCACCTTGATTTAGTTAACCACAGACACAGAACAAAATGTGGTAACATTTCCGACTGAAATAAATAGAAACTAAAAGTAAACAGATTAACATTCAACACAAGAAATTTACAATTAAGCATTTCTGATTATCTAAAATACATTTAAGTTTAAAACAATTTTAGCTATTAATTCAGGTCAGTTACATTAGATAGAAAGCTTTACATATCAAATCTGAAATGAAGGGAAGCAGCAGAAGCTCTATATATTTTTTTTCATCGAGTTGAAAAAAAATATGCTCTGAATTTGTTGATATGATTTGTGAATAAAACCCCTATTTTCTCTGCAGCCTTTTTTTTAATGAAATCTGGAGAATAGTGGATTCTAGATTTTACTTTACACTGATTTAAATTATATATTTGTCTCCAGCATGGACAAGCACATTACTACTGCATGTTCATATTCTCTGGACATGTTGCATCCACAGTTTCATGTTTAGCTCATTAGTTCATAACATCCAGCTTTACATCTACACACTACTTTATACACATTTATTAAACAGAATGATTTTATTACAGTCATGAGTCAGATGGCTCGGCTTGATGGCATCTTTCATGGTATTACCAAGAACTGCAGCTTTTTTCCCTTCAACTCACTGAATATTGTCAGAATAACTAAAAAATTAAAATATTTGTATATTTAATAAACAATATTTATTATTATTATTAATTATTATTATAGTAATGTAGAATTGTTGTTTATGGCTGTAGACCTAAATATAATGACAGACTACAAGTTTTTATAATTACATGATTTTTCTGTCAGTAACATTGGTGACTCTGTGATGTGATGCTGTGGGGTGGAGCTTCATGAACCTTTAGGATGTTAACAGGTTAAAGTACAGAACTTTTCACTGAACTAAGAGGCTTCATCATGTTCACTGTTATATTCATGTGTCTGTGGCTTTCACTAGGTGAGTTATACATTAATTTTATGATTTTAGGAATATTATGTGTTAAATTTGTTATTATTTGGTATGTGTGGTGTTTAGAAACAGTAGAATGTGAGTCTGACTGTATATCTGGATTGACCGTGTTCTCTTCTCTATGACAGGTGACTCCACTGCAGATCCAATAGAACCACTTTTCACTCAGAAAGTTGTAGATGAAGGAGAAAATGTGACTCTGTCCTGCAGTTATTCAAATTTGAGTGATACAGTAAGAAACCTGTACTGGTACAGACATTATCCCAAAGCTTATCCTAAATTCCTTCTTTACATCAATCCATTTGGAGGTAAAACTAAGCCCATGCCACCACGTCTGGATGCTAAAGTTGACAAAACTAAAAAACAAGTGGATCTGATCATCTTCTCTGCTGCTGTATCAGACTCTGCTCTATACTACTGTGCTCAGGAGCCCACAGTGACAGGAAATCCAGCTGCACTGTACAAAAACCTTAACACAGTTTAGTTATTCTGCTAAACTACCTGGTTGCTTTTCAACCATTAATTTACTCAGATGACACTCTATAAATCTGTATTGAATGTGAAATGTTATTAAAACAATGTCTGCCAGCAAATCCAATTAGATTCTTAGTCAGATTATTTGTTGGCTGAATTGACAGCATATTAAAATAATTGAATTTATATTACTAGTGTATTAACTTACTGTCATGATTTGTGAATGACAAAATAACTTCCTTTTCCCAGCAGCCCATCTTTTAGGGTAAACTGGGACAATGTGGCTGAGTGGAAAAAAATTACTTAGTGTAGACAATTATATGAATTTAACCCCCTGCTTTAATCATCATTAAAGATGCAAATGGATGGACAAGTGAACAGTTCACTTAACGTTAACGTTACCTGTTAGTTTGCCATTTACTTCAGTTGATGGCGCGGTCATCTCTTTAAGGATTAAAATTGTGCATTCTGTCATAAACACATTAGTCTCAACCGACATAATAAAACAGTGGGCTAATATTGCTTCTAAGACTGATGAAAATGGATGGACACCTACATGTTCGTTTGAGGTTTATTAGATAATGGCGCGGCGATCTCTTTCGGACACGCTCTAACGCATTTTGTGGATGTTGCCGCCAGGATATGGCGTCACGGCAAATTTCCGCTTCCTTTAAGAGTGTTGTTTATTTTCAAGATGATGATGATTTTCAGTGTGATTGACTTTTTAAAATATTATTTGTATCAGTCCGATTGATTAGGTGTGTAATGTCAGAAGACAGCATCCAATTATAAACGTGCGTCTAGTTTCTTCTTTCTAAATAAAAGTAATTTAAATTAGAAGCTACAGTCCGTGTGAAATTGTATATTTTACGTGCATTCTTTTTCAAAATCTAGAAAGTATACATTAGTAATTTTTTTCTTCAATTTTCTACATTTTTCATGTAGCTTTGCACTTTACAGCAATAAATGTTATTTATTTATATATAACAGTTTGACTGAGCTACTTGACTGAAACATGTACTTTTAAAATGAAAACTTCAAGTTAAGCCAAAGAGTAACAATTTCAAGTCAGTTTAACATAATGCAATCGTGTTAAAAAGAGAAATAGCTGCAATGACTAGCTGAATGAGTGTACATTCACTTCCATGATATTGACTACACCTGTTCTTCTGTCATACACATTGTTTATGTGTTATCCGAACTCCTGCTCTGTTTTTTCTTAGTAACGAGCCTCAGCTGTAATCTACACACTGTCAGCTTGATTTCACAGAAAAAAAATTCTCATTAAATATAATTTTTTACAAAAACAATATACCTTCTGTTTTAAGAAGACTGAGCTCAGAGAAAAGGAAAGGAGAAGAGACACAAAACAGGAAAACAAAATGAGAAATGAATAAATTAAAATCAGAAAGTTTAAAGCTGTGATGGGTTTTACTGGAAACCAGTGCAGAAGTCTGTAGTTTTTTTGTCCAGTAAGTTCCAGAAGTCCAGTGCTTCTGTATGATATTAATTTATGGTTCTGAATATAGAAATTGTGAGATATGCCTCTGTTTTCTGATCACAGTCACATTTATAATTGAGCCAAAATTTTATCCTACACACATAAATAAAAAAATATATAATAAAGTAAATAATAAACAAAAGTGTGCAGAGGATTATGTACAGTATGTTTGTTAAATCATGAGATACAACATATCCAAAAGATGCATTGTGTTGATCAGCAACAGTGGAATAGAACACTCTCACAGAACAACCTCCATGATCCGAACCAGTCTGGGTTCAAAGTCTGGGTATCTTCCTGGACCTTTCAGCAGCATTTGACACAGTCAACCACAAGACACTTTTGTCAACCCTCAAGAGCCTTGGTATCTGCGGAACAGCATGGAAATGGTTTGCTTCCTACCTGGAAGGTCACTCATACCAGGTAACATGGAGGGGATCCACATCTGCCCCGTGCAGACTCACCACTGGTGTCCCACAAGGCTCTGTACTTGGTCCCCTCCTTTTCTCCCTCTATACCCACTTCATTGGTGAAGTCATATCCTCACATGGGTTTTCTTATCACTGCTATGCAGATGACACTCAACTCATTCTCAACTCTTTTCTTTCCCTCCATCAGACTCCACAGCTTCCGCTCGGATCTCAGCATGCTTGTCAGACATATCTTTATGTATGAGTGCTCACCAACTAAAACTCAACCCCAGCAAAACAGAACTGCTGATCATCCCAGGTGATTCATCTCCAGGTCAAGATCTCCAAATAACACTTCATGACTCTCTGCTCTCCCTTTCAGCCACTGCTCGTAACCTTGGGGTAACTATGGACAATGAACTGTCTTTTTTCCCACATGTCGCTAATGTTGCTCGTTCTTGTCGATTTCTTCTCTATAACATCCGAAGGATTCGACAATTTCTGTCCATACAGGCTGCCCAGATGCTTGTTCAGTCTCTTGTGATTTCAAGACTTGACTACTGCATCTCTCTGCTGGCAGGTCTTCCCCTGAACGCTATTTGTACACTGCAAATGATCCAAAACGCAGCTGCATGACTTGTGTTCAATCAGCCCCAGTTTTCCCACACCATCCCACTGCTGCGCTCCCTTTACTGGCTTCCAGTAGCTGCACGTATCAGATTCAAAACACTGATGCTTGCCTACAAGGCCAAAAATGGACCAGCACCATCTTACCTCAGTGACCTCATCACATCTCTCACTGCACCATGCTGTCTGAGATCCTCCAGCACTGCTCGACTGGTACCTCCTTCTCTCAGAATGAGAGGTAAGTACACTTCAAGGCTCTTCTCTGTTCTGGCACCGAGGTGGTGGAATGAACTTCCCCTAGATGTCCGTACAGCAGAGTCCCTGACTATCTTCAAACGACGACTGAAAACCTACCTCTTCCTGAAATACTTAAATTAGCACTTTCCAAGTTTGTAGAATTCGAGTTATATTTATATTAAGTTTGTAATCTTGAGTACCAGTGTAGATTTATTCATTACTAGAGACTCAAAGCACTTTTGTACGTCGCTCTGGATAAGGGCATCTGCTAAATGCCACAAATGTAAATGTAAATAGTTGTGAGTTGTAATGGAGTCTCAATTAACTTTCACTTAAACTGTAAAGTGATGATCTGGTCAAAATGAAGAATGAAGAAATTAAAATCTGAAATGTTATTTTATTTTATGATCACGATGACAGAACTGAAGACAGTATTACAGCTCTGACTTGATATTTGTACATTTATATCATTAAATAAAATATAATAATAATCATACATTTAAAATTTAAATAATTACAGGTTTGTGCTGAGGAAATGTACATTGTAAATACAGTAATTATTAATTTGTAGTTATATTTCTTTGTAAATTGTATAGAACATAATTAATGTATATGATTTGTAAACTTGGACTTTGAGGAACATTTCTGATTATTTCATTAAAACAAACTAACCAATAAAGAAGGGATTCGAACTCACACGTTCAGAGAACAATGGATTAGCAGTCCATCACCTTAACCACTCGGCCACCTCGTTCTTTGCTTTCAGTGGCGCATGTTTTACATGTTGAGTCTAAGGCCATCTACAGACGAAACACTTAGTTGAAGCTGCATAGTGTTTCATTAGTTATCTATTCTTGTGCTAATACCCTATCTAAAAGTTTTGCTTGTCAGATAAAGCAACAATTTTTTATGCTCACTAGATCAAAGTACCACTATATGACTCTCTGGATTAGGACGCCTGCAAAACACAGTAAAATTAATGCAATTAAAAACATCATAGAGTAGTGGCTAATAGAACGGCCTATGGACACAGCATCCCAAACTTGAATTTGCTGTGCTTTTGAATTCTTCTTTGTATCTCATTCAAGCAGCACAGGCTTGGGCCAGTGGCGCAATGGATAACGCATCTGACTACGGATTAGAAGATTCCAGGTTCAACTCCTGGCTGGCTCGGCTCTTTTTGACCTTATGCACGATGCCACAGTTTGACACACTGAGATCAAAGGAATGTGTTTCAATGGAGCCAAAGTTGGTCCTCATCTGACACAGCCCTTTGTGATCAGGTTTGGATGTCCGTTTCCCATATGGTCTAGCGGTTCGGATTCCTGGTTTTCACCCAGGCGGCCCGGGTTCGACTCCCGGTATGGAAAACCTTCTTTTTGCTTCAATAAGGGCGTTGAATTCTGGATCTACTTTGCTTGAGGAGCCACAGCTACCCCAGTTGGTATTAGAGTCATGGCATGGTGCTTTCAACATAGCACGCTAAATCTGACTTTGGCCACGTTTTGCATCACGCTTGTAAGTTGACTTTCACAAAGCTCAACGCAGTACACCATTGAAATAGTTACCAGAAGGAAAGACGAATGAGGTGAACAGCTCCCAGTGTGGCCCATGTCGTCAGTCAGTAGTTTACATTCCAGGGCAAACATCACTTTTGCGCCACCGCAAGCGTTTAACGCCGGTCTCGTATAGTGGTTAGTACTCTGTGTTGTGGCCGCAGCAACCCCGGATCGAGTCCGGGTCACAGCATGACCTTTACCCGCCCTATGTCGGTTGCCATTGGGAAAACCGAATGAACATGTGCTATGTCACCCCAAGATTCCGTGGCTTTTTTAACTATTTATTCTGTGTGTGTGCTGAGATCAGATTAGTTTTGAATGTACAGTTATCATTTATAGTGTTTTTAGATTTTTCTTTTTTCAATTATTATTTAAGTCCTTAGGTCTGTCTTGAAAAATAGGGCTTCGTTAGGATATTGGGCTGCGCCATGTGACGAGGTGGCCGAGTGGTTAAGGTGATGGACTGCTAATCCATTGTGCTCTGCATGCGTGGGTTCGAATCCCATCCTCATCGGATACCGCTGATTAGTAATAATGTTCATTTCATCTTCAATAGAAAGTCTTGATTACTCTTTCTATTACTACAACATTTACTCAATCCAGGACACATTACACACACTGTGCACACTTCACTTCAAGCCCTAATGGCTCACTGACATCTTTATAGCGTCACCAAGAGCAGCAGCTGGTTTGTTTCTCACCTCAGAAAATGTTTGGTATACTGTTTAATATACAGACTTTTTTACATAATTTAACTACATCCTGTTTATATTTATTTTTATAGTGGACTATTGTTAAAATTATTATAATTACATCATTTTCAAGCTTTGTGTTTGTTTATTATGTGCTCAGGACAGATTCCCCGTGTGATTCTGAATGTAAAGTCAGTATGTTTCAGTAAAAACCAACAATCTGACAGTAACAATGGTGACTCTGTCACGTGATGCTGTAGGGTGGAGCTTCATAAACTTGTATGATGTTAACATATTAGAGTAGAGAAAGAGCTCAGAATATTTTTATTCAGGAAAAAACATTCATCATGTTCACTGTTATATTTACGTGTCTGTGGCTTTCACTAGGTGAGTTATATAATAATATTTTTTGTTCTTTCAATATGTTAAGTATTGAATTAGTGATAAATGAGCGTGTGGTGATGAGAAGATTATTATCTATTATTTGTCCACATATTAAAAGTTAAATGCATTATGTTCTCTTCTATAACAGGTGACTCAATGGGAGATTCAATAAACCCAAGTTTCACTCATGAAGTTGTAAATGAAGGTGATGATGTTACTCTGTCCTGCAGCTACAGCACAAGTGCTACATACAGCTACCTGCACTGGTACAGACAACATCCGAAATCTAACCCTGTTTCTTCTTTATATTAATGATTTAAGTGGAGATAAAAGTGTCTCCATTCCACCACGTCTGGATGTTAAAGTGTGCTCTGGCACCCACAGTGATAGGAAATCCAGCTGCACTGTACAAAAACCTTTACACTGTTTGGTTGCCAGCATTACATAACATTGAAGACAGTGGCTTAAAGGTTGGCATGTTTGCCTTGCACCATTGAGACTGATGGATTTGAAATTCAACTCCACTGTATGTGCTGAATTTGTTTTCCAAATCAACTTTATTATGTGATTGTGTGTGTGTGTGTGTGTGTGTGTGTGTGTGTCAAATCAAATAAAATTTTATTTGTCACATACACATACATACAGAGTACGACATGCAGTGAAATGCTTTTTACGATTTGTCCAGCATGAGGGAATAGGATGGGGGGAAACAATAAAACAAGGGAAAAAAGAAGATAAATAAAAACAATAAACTATGTAAAATATATATATATATATATATATATATATATATATATATATATATATATATATATATATATATATATATATATATAATAGGAAAAATAGTATATACAGGATATGCTTATGTGTGGGCTCTACAAAGCAGTTTGTTGTATTTCTAGAAATGTATCTAAAACTGGCTTCTTCATAAGTTCAGTGTTCATCTTCTGAAGGAAAAATATGAATCATTTCTCAAATGTTTTTGTTTTCCCTTCAAAGTTGTTTGAAACATCTAGTTCAATATGTTTTTATTTGTACAGATGTCAGGAAACACAGGTGCTGGGCTAGGTGAGTAGAGTGGATGGGAGGACCCAAATGCAGGATGCAAACAGGAGTCAGGCAAAACAGACTTTAATATAAAAAGGTATGGCAAAGGGGCAAAGGCAAAAACACAATCCAATAACAGTATTGTTTTTGGATTGTCAAGGCACAGGCAAACGGGGCAATGCAGGGAGACAAAACCAAAACCGAAAAAACAGTCCAAAATATCAAGAGCTGGCAAACAGAACAATACGGGGCAGAGCAAAACATAAACCACAAACAGTCCAAAGTCCAAACCAGGTAACCAAGGAGACAGAGAAGAACAGAAAACAGGTTCAGGTTAAGGATCAGGAATAGGAACAGGAACAGGATCCAGAGCAGGCAGGAAGGCAGGAATAATCTCAGGGGCAAGGAAGCCAGTAAAATAATCTGGCTAGGAGCTAAACTCTTGGTTGTCCTTATATACTGGGAGGCGCGGGAAAAACGGCAAGATGGCCGCCGACCCAGAAATGCTCACCGCGAAACCGGAAGTGCGCGCAGTGTGCCCGGGAGATCCTGACAATAGATGTTTTAACAATAAACTTTGTCCCAAAGCAGCTTTACAGAAATAAATTGATTCCAAATATGTATTTAAAATATATATATTTTTAGTTTATCCCTAATTAATAAGTTAGTGGCTGAAGAAACCTTGAGAGAAACCCATCCTCATCTGGGTGACAACAAATATCCATTCATTTTAGTTTTATCTTTGTTGAGGTTTTCAACTGTTTACTGATGGAGACTTGATTCAGCCGATTTAACAGTTCATGGCAATTAAAGCCCAAAATCACTGTAGCAGACTGTTTATATTAATTACAGTCCAAATCCATCTTCATGGTTCCTGAGTTTAATCCTCAATTCTTGAGTATGAACAACCCTAGAATAAAGATCAGTTAAAAACATTTCTCTTGTCTGCACCATGTGACGTTTTCCTGTAGTTCTATTTATCACTAAACTTTTAGAATAAACAGTTTCAATACTCAATAATCTGATTAAATACTAACTACATACTTCTTCTCAACCCAATTCACTACAGAGAACACCTTAGGAAATTGTAATATTTGAGTTGTCTTTGTTAATTTATTATTTATTTATTATAATATCAGATATTCTTCTATACCACATTTTCAGCATTGTCAGAAAATTCAGCACAACATGGACATTAAGAACATTAACACACATCATAAACTCTCTGAACAAATCTCTAAAATAACGCTGTATTTACATTTAATATTTACTTAAATTATTTGATTTAAAAATAAATAAAACTCTTTGTAATTTCACATGAAATGAGGTCAGAATTTACACGACAACAAACTGAGGGATTGATGACAGAATCGTCATGACTACACCTCAGTAAAAGTGGGCGGAGCTTGATGTGGTGAGATACAGTTTAGACAGTTTCACAGAGATACTGACATTTATATCTACTGCAAGACACAACCATCATGTTCCTCTTCTTTCTTTTCATAGTTGTTCAAATCATTGGTAAGTCTTTTATATTCTACACAAACTTTATGTGGATGCTGGAGATTTGTACTGAAACATAAACATGATGATTCAGTTGGTCCTTAAGAAATAACATTAGAAATATTTGTTGTTGTAATGTGTTTACAGCAGGAGCTGTTGGCAGCAGCATTACACCAGAACAAACCATCACATCTTCACCTGAAGGCAGTAACACCACACTGACCTGCACATATGATGACTCAGCTGATTATCTCTACTGGTATCAACAAAAACCTCAATCAAGACAGGGGTTTTTGCTGATGATTAAAATATCATCAGATTATGTCACTAGAGCTGAACAACTTGACCCAAGAATATCCACCAGACTTCGTAAAAAAGAAAATAAAGTAGATCTGGAGATCTTTCCTGCTGCAGTATCAGACTCTGCACTGTACTACTGCGCCATGGAGCCCACAGTGACACAAAACTCATACACACTGTACAAAAAGCTTTTTTTCTCTCCCAGTAGGGGGGGCTGTTCACTTGTTTCACTTAAATACACTTCTCTGTCTCAGTTCCAGGAGTTTGATGTTTATTTGATATGGTTGGACATCAACAATCATCATATTAAACATGGTAATACTGGGTATTGTTTAAACAATCTATTAATTAATTATTATCTATGTATATCTTTAAAGCTGCTTAGGGATAATGTGCATTGTTAAAAGTGCTATATGAATATAAATTTATTCAACTGAAGAAATCAACTGAAAATAAATCTTTAATTAAAAATAATGTTCTCTGCTGGTGATTGTGATGAAATACATACTTCTACTTTTAGAATGCAAGAAAAATCCAAAATAAAGTATTACATTTAAATTATAAACACTAATTATTTGGCATCTTATAAAATAGCACTTGATCCAGCACACTGATGTTACTAACTTTACATACCTCAAAAGAAAGAAAGAAAGAAAGAAAGAAAGAAAGAAAGAAAGAAAGAAAGAAAGAAAGAAAGAAAGAAAAAGACAGCTTCGCACTCCTTAAGTTTTATAGAAGTTTCACTACCAAACATTTATATTTCTGCAAAAGCCTCAAACTTCCAAATACAGGTGAAGTCAGACGCAGTGTGTTAAATATCATTTAACACTGATTCTGTAAAGTCAAGTCAAGTCAAGTCAAGTCAAGTTTATTTGTATAGCGCTTTTCACAACAGACATTGTCTCAAAGCAGCTTTACACAAATCAACAGTGATGGTGAATGGTGTGAATTTGTCCCTGAAAAACTCCCTTAGATGTTATGAGGAAGAAACCTTGAGAGGAACCAGACTCAAAAAGGGAACCCATCCTCATCTACTGTACTACTGTAATGCGTTACTAGGTGGATGTCCTGCATCATTAATAAACAAGCTTCAGTTAGTCCAGAATGCAGCAGCCAGAGTTCTTACAAGGTCAAGAAAATATGATCACATAACCCCGATCTTATCGTCCCTACATTGGCTTCCTGTTAAGTTTCGAATAGACTACAAACTATTACTCCTCACTTATAAAGCACTAAATGGTTTGGCTCCCATATATCTATCCAGTCTTTTAACACGCTACAATCCGCCACGCTCCCTGAGATCTCAAAACTCTTGGCTTCTAGTAGTTCCTAGAATAGCAAAGTCCACTAAAGGTGGTAGAGCATTAAAGTGATGATATGTACAGTGTTATACTACAACAGCAGCATTTCCTGGGTGTGGTCTTCTAGAGACGTGTTCCCTCGTGTGTAAAGTTCAGCACATACAGCACTATTATACAGAATCCTCACAGAGCTGTGTTCAGAAATGACTCAACTCTACACCTTACTGTACATAGTGAGATACACAACACTGATTCTCACTGTAGCTACAGGTAATTCATATTCACCAGTAAATTCATTGTATTAACTAACAGAATTATTATACTTTAAATCACAAGTTGATGTTTTGGGAATTTTTACAAAAATTGCAAAAAATAATTTACAGTATATGTTTTAATTTATTTAAATTTTCTTCTTTACAGCAGGCAGTTTTGCAGATAAAATTGGGCCAAGATATGAAGATGCCAATGTTGTGAGGAAGGAAACAAACACTGTTACTCTTAAATGTTCATATGAGACAAACAGTAACTACATTGTGCTTTACTGGTACAGACAATATTCTAACAGCGCACCACAGTTTTTACTGCTTAAAGGTGCAAAGTCAGCAAGTACTGCAGATCACAATCCCAGTGGATCTCGATTCAGGGCAGAAACAACCTCAGATGCTACTGAACTTATTATTAAAGACCTTCAGATCTCAGATTCTGCTCTCTATCACTGCGCTCTAACAGTAGCGGCACAGTAATACAGAGTCACTGAACGACTGTACAAAAACCTAAAGTTTGAAGAAACCACAGAAGATGACAGATATTTCCTTTACCACCTTGTTATCAGTTAACCACAGACACATAGAAACAAATGTGGTTACATTCACAACTAAAATAAAATTCACAATTCAACATTTGTGATGCTCCAGAACATATTTTAAGAAAAATATCATTGGGTAAAGTGTTACTGGTGCTTAATATATGAAAATGTAATCGTTTCACTTTCTTTTCTTCGTTCATTTATTCCTTCATTCATTTATTAATATGTTAATTATCCAGTATGTATAACTGCATGTTTCATGTTAAGAGGAAACTCTTTGATGAACAGATGTGAGTTTTATTCATACAAATACAAAGAAAAATGTCACTGGAATTTCCTTTTTGTTTTATGACAATTTCTGCAAGTATGATGAAACATAATAATTTGATCATTTGATAGTACTTTTTTACTTTTGAGTTTTGATTTAAGCTTTCAAAATGCATTTATCCAGACTGCTTACACAATAAATTGGCTGTAACTGTGTGTATATTCCTGCTCTATGCTCCATTTTAGTGAGAGAAGCTTCAGATCCACCACAATCCTGGAAGATGAATGATTGAATGTAAGTGTGTATACTGTATATATATTATTCTAAAAGTGTCGTCAAGTCAAGTCAAGTTTATTGCAATAGCACTTTTCACAATGGACATTGTCTTAAAGCAGCTTTACAGAATTTAAGAGTTAAGGTGAATGATGTGTATTTATCCCTGATGAGCAGCCATGGTGACTGTGGCAAGGAAAAACTCCAAGATGTTATGAGGAAGAAACCTTGAGGGGAACCAGACTCAAAAGGGAAACACATCCTCATATGGGTGACATCAAGAGTGTGATTATAGTCTTTAAAACAATACAGAACACTGGAGAGTGAGAACTAACATGAGCACCGGAGTGTAAGATTGTGAGTAATGTCCTTTCTACAGTCTTAAACAGTTATTTGAAGTTATGGAACCAGGAGCTACTGAGCAACACAAAAAATAGTTCAACATTTGCGATCATCAAAGATCCAACACCAGCTTCTTCATGTCAGAGCCTTTAAACACTCAAAAAGTTTCAAACTTCACATGAGGTGGCATCCAAATGGCACTGGTATGTCTCTAGATGGTTTGGGATGTTTGCAGGGTCTGCATCTACTTCTTTAAAGGGCCATAATCTTCATGGGGTAGGAGCTGGTGCAACCTCGGGATGTCTCGGGATGGGTAGTGTCCAGGATAAAGTGGTTACTAAATATGAATGATGGGTAAAAGTGTATAGTAAAGTGGACTAATCAGGAACTAATAATGTGCCAACCTTAAACTAAAGCTGGACTGATGATGATTCGTGTGTTAATAACATGTATTAAACATAATGATTTTATTACAATAATGAGTCAGATGGCTCGGTTTGATGGCATCTTTCCTGGGATCACAAAGAAGAACAGCTTTTTTTTTTTGTCTGAACTCAGATAAATAACTGAGGAAATATTATAGTCAGTAACATTGGTGACTCTGTGATGTGATGCTGTGGGGTGGAGCTTCATAAAACCTTTGTTAACAGGTTAAGGTACAGAACATTTCACTGTACTAAGAGCCTTCATCATGTTCACTGTTATATTCATGTATCTGTGGCTTTCACTAGGTGAGTTATACATTAATTTTATGATTTTAGAAATATTAAGTGTTGAATTAGTGATTAATTGTGATAAGAAACTGTATAAAGTATTTCTGGATTGACCGTGTTCTCTATGACAGGTGACTCCACTGCAGATCCAATAGAACCACTTTCTCATAAAGTTGTAGATGAAGGAGAAAATGTAACTCTGTCCTGTAGCTATAAAAGGTTTAGTGGTACAGTAAACAACCTGCAATGGTACATACAATCTTTAACATCTAAACCTGAGTACCTTTTACTGGAAACCAGTGCAGAAGTCTGTAGTTTTTTTTGTCCAGTAAGTTCCAGAAGTCCAGTGCTTCTGTCTGATATTAATTTATGGTTCTGAATATATAAATTGCGAGATGTGTTCTATCCTACACACATAAATAAATAAATATAAAATAAGGTAAATAAATAACAAAAGTGTGCAGAGGTTTATGTACAGTATGTTTGTTAAATCATGAGATACAACATATCCAAAAGATGCATTGTGTTGATCAGCAACAGTGGAATAGTTGTGAGTTGTAATGGAGTCTCAATTAACTTTCACTTTTACTGTAAAGTGATGATCTGTTCAAAATGAGGAATGAAGAAATTAAAATCTGAAATGTAATTTTATTATTATGATTACAATGATGACAGAACTGAAGACAGTATTACAGGTCTGACTTGATATTTGTACATTTATATGATTAAATAAAATATAATAATAATCATACATTTAAAATTTAAATAATTACAGGTTTGTGCTGAGGAAATGTACATTGTAAATACAGTAATTATTTATTTGTAGTTATATTTTTTTGTAAATTGTATAGAACATATTGAATGTATATGATTTGTGATCTTGGACTTTGAGTAACATTTCTGATTATTTCATTAAAACAAACTAACCGATAAAGATGGGATTTAAACCCACACGTTCAGAGAACAATGGATTAGCAGTCCATCGCCTTAACCACTCGGCCACCTCGTCCTTTGGTTTTATTAGCGCGTTTTACGTGTTGAGTCTAACGCCATCTACAGACGAAACGCTTAGTTGAAGCTGCATAGTGTTTCATTAGTTATCTATTCTTGTGCTAATACCCTGTCTAAAAGTTTTGCTTGTTAGATTGAGCAAAAATGTTTATGCTCACTAGATCAAAGTACCACTATATGACTCTCTGGATTAGGACGCCTGCAAAACACAGTAAAATAAATGCAAATAAAAACATCATAGAGTAGTGGCTAATATACCGGCCTATGGACACAGCATCCCAAACTTGAATTCAGGTGAATTTTTTTGCTGTGCTTCTGAATTCTTGGTTTGGTCGTGGCTTGTGTGCAGTGGCGCATTTTCAAGAAGGGCATCAAAATGAGTGAGTATCTCATTCAAGCAGCTCAGGCTTGGGCCAGTGGCGCAATGTATAACGCATCTGATTCCGGATTAGTAGATTCCAGGTTCGATTCCTGGCTGGCTCGGCTCTTTTTGACCTTATGCACGATGCCACAGTTTGACACAATGAGATTAAAGGAATGCGTTTCAATGGATCCAAAGTTGGTCCTCATCTGACACAGCCCTTTGTGATCAGGTTTAGACGACTGTTTCCCATATGGTCTAGCGGTTAGGATTCTTGGTTTTCACCCAGGCGGCCCGGGTTCGACTCCTGGACTATGGCCTCGTTCTGCATCACGCTTGTAAGTTGACTTTCACAAAGCTCAACGCTGTACACCATTAAAATGTTTACCAGAAGGAAAGACGAATGAGGTGAACAGCTCCCAGTGTGGCCCATGTCGTCAGCCAGTAGTTTACATTCCAGGGCAAACATCACTTTTGCGCCACCGCAAGCGTTTAACGCCGGGATCGTATAGTGGTTAGTTCTCTGTGTTGTGGCCGCAGCAACCCCGGTCCGAATCGGGGTCACGGCATGACCTTTACCCACCCTGTGTCGGTTGCCTTTGGGAAAAGCAAATGAACATGTGCTATGTCACCCCAAGATTCTGTGGCTTTTTTAACTATTTATTCTGTGTGTGTGTGCTGAGATCAGATTAGTTTTGAATTTACAGTTATCATTTATAGTGTTTTTAGATTTTTTTTTTTTCAATGATTATTTAAGTCCTTAGGTCTGTCTTGAAAAATAGGGCTTCATCAGGATATTTCCTGTTTTTTTTTTTTTTTTTTTTTTTAGAGAATTACAGTAAAATTGTGTCTGTGAATTTGTCTGAAGATATTACTATTACTAATATTTAGGGACCAGATGAGAAAATTTTACCACTGAATGATTAGAAATCTAAAAGTGTTTCCACCAGACACCAATTTCTGAGATTCATGCTAAGAAACAGGTCAATTTTACTATGTGCAGTGGAGTTTGTTCACCTTCAGGGAAAAAAGTGTAAGCAAGACGTAATTTTAAAGGAAACTAACCAACAAAGATGGGATTCAAACCCAGACATTTAGAGCACAATGGATTAGCAGTCCATCGCCTTAACCACTCGGCTACCTCATTCTTTGCGTTCAAATGCGTGTGTTTTACGTGTTGAGTCTAACGCCATCTACAGACGAAACGCTTAGTTGAAGCTGCATAGTGTTTCATTAGTTATCTATTCCTGTGCTAATACCCTATCTAAAAGTTTTGCTTGTCAGATAAAGCAACAACAAGTCTTGCTGATGTTCAGGAGAAGGTTGTTCTCCTGGCACCATCTCTCCAGGTTTTTAACCTCCTGAAGGTAAGCCGTCTCATCGTTGTTGGAGATCAGGCCCACCACAACAGTGTCGTCAGCAAACTTGATGATGGTGGTGGAGTTGGAAGTGGCCACACAGTCGTATGTGTACAGTGAGTACAGCAGGGGGCTCAGAACACAACCCTGGGGGGCTCCTGTGCTGAGGGTGAGGGTGTATGAAGTGTGTTTTCCCACCCGGATGGCTTGTGGTCTGTCTGTCAGGAAGTTAGAGATCCATTGACACAGGACCCAGGACCTCCAACTTAGAGGTGAGTGTGGATCTTCTAATGATCAAGTTATATATATTACTCTTATATATATTATTGGTTCTGTTTTTAATGTTTTTAATGCTATGAAGAAAATAAATATATCCCTATATATCAATACAATACATACAGATGACAACATTTCTTATTTCTCTGTGCAGTATGAGATGAAGTAGAGTTGTGATAAATATGAATAAATATGAGTGGGCGGAGCTTCATGTGAAAACACCTGAGACCATCTCACTTACACAACCGTGACATTTATTTCTAAAGCTGGAGGTCTGAAATAAACACTCAGGATCACAATGTTATTCCTCTGCTTGCTTTTCTTCACTATTGCTGATATTGGAAAGTTTTATTCTGTACATTACATGTAAAAACTAATCAGTCTTCTAATGATCAATAAAAAGCACAATTTACAGTTGTATTTGTGAATTAATAAATGGTAATAATGTCATAATAATGTCTTAATAGCAGAGGCTGCTGATATCAGCATTAAAATAATAGAAACCACTTTGCCTGTAACTGAAGGCAGCAACACCACACTGTCCTGCACATATACTGGATCAGGTAACAGAATTTACTGGTATCAACAAAAACCTAAACATGATTCATGCTTTTCTTACAAGATGGAACTGTTTACATGTTTACATTCACTTTTTCCATCATCATTGTTAGGAAGATTTTCCCCTCAGGTCCTTATGCTCTCTCTTTGCCACACTGTAGAGGCGCCTCGGAACAATGAAAGAACAACCCACACGAATCAAATCACGTCTGGTTTATTCAAGATCACTGTTCCAAAAAAAATGTATCAGAACAAAGTATTTATACACACAGCTTTGCAACAAAGGTGCCACGGAGGCAGGGTTATTGCGCAATGGGAGGGAGTCAACGTCCCTTCTCGCGAGATGAGCATCTGACTAGGTAGTAAACACAGGTAGTGAACACAGATGTTCGTTGTAAGAAAACAGAACATAATCTTCTCCTATGTGCTTTTCGTGCTGTACCCAGGCTCAGCATTAATCAACATTGTTATTTTAAAGCCAACTAAGACATAGGTATGTGTAAGGAGGAACAGAATATACACGTAGAAAAACAGGAACATGTTCGGTGACCTTCAACTACTCCTGCCTAATCAAGCTGTGGAGTAACATTTCAGCAACAAAAATCTTGGTACAATGAGTTCATTCTCAGGCACATGCAAGCGCATATAAAATACATTCTCACAATCCCCTCTTTTATACTTAATAATAAATGATTTAAGTATAATCAGGTTCCTAAACTTGTTGTCATGTGGATGTGCTTGACGGGTAACCCTGTCCCAAGCATGGACAGTAGTATTAGTAAGGGCGGCCATACTGGTCACTGGCCGTGTCTTTGTCCAGCAGAGGTTGTTGTTCCCCACCTAGCTTCTTCCGACACGTCCAGCAGTGTGGTTTGTGTCCTATAAGCCTGCACCAGAGTGTCTGCGGTTCGACGTTGGTGTCCAGGGCGAGATTTTACCCTCAGTCTGTGGAGGAACAAGGTCTACGGATGGTTTCTAATAGTTACTAGGGCATACAAAAGAACATAGTCAAATACAAATTGTTACAACTTCATTTTAATTGGGAGCGTGCTTCACTCGTCCAGCGTGGATCCACTGTGGAAAAAGTTCAGTTAGCACAGCCGTGCGTGTTACAGCAATTATGTCTGCAGGGGCACTGTAGGGGGTTTCACCCAGTGGTGTCCCCATTTTGTCCAATTTCTTTACCAAAACCCGATCCCCTACCTTAAAGGGATCAGTGTTTTCTGTCGGAATTTGTGTTTTTTTCTCACTTACCCGTGTCCAATAGTCATCCAATGTTTGTAGCAACCCTGCAGCGTATTTGCTGAGATGCACATCTAGATCCCCTGTACCCAAAGCCTGTTTTCCTCGACGCCATGGAAGGGGAAAAGGTCGTCCCAACACTAATTCATACGGTGACAAATGGTCGAGAGCCACTTGAGTTGTCATGCATATCTGCTAAAACCAGCGGAAGGGCATGAAGCCAATTCTTCGAGCCTGATGCGTGCATGGCTTTTCAAATTTTGTCCTTGATTGTGCGGTTGGCTCGTTCTACAATACCTGATGATTGCGGGTGGTATGGAATATGGAAATGCCAATTGATTTTTAACTCTTCACACAAAAGCTGGGTGACCTTGAGGTAAATGGGGTTCCTTGTCAGAATCAATTCCTACAGGGATACCATATCTTGGAATTATTTCCGTAGTTAACTTCTGAACCACTATTCTAGCGTTCTCTTTGCTGCAGGGGAAAGCTTCGACCCACCGGGAAAATTTGTCCACCATTACCAAAAGGTATCTGAAAGGGCCTTGTCTGGGCACGTGTGTGAAATCAATCTGCCATTCCTGAAACGTTGTTTCAGGGGTGGGAAGATGTTGATGTATGGCACCTGGTTTGGAGATGTTGTTTTGCGTGCATGTTAAGCATCTGTTTAGTATGTTGTTTACATCTGTGTATAAGTGATCTATACAGAAATTTTCAGTTAGGTCATGTAATACCCCTCTTCGTCCGCGATGAGTGGGACCATGAAATTCGCGGACGAGAAAAGGCGTACAATGATGTGGAAGGCAAAGACGACCCTGACCATCGACCAAAATTGTGGAACCGGTACAACTCTGATTTGCCCAGAAGGCGCGATCAGCGTCAGTAGCTGAAGCCTGTAGGGAAGGTAAATCCATGTCAGGTAAAACAGCACTGATCATGGTATTAACAGACACCATTGCTGGAGATAAGTCTGGCGGCAGCGGACGTGAGGCTGCAGCTTGTTTGGCCATGCGATCGGCGAGGCTGTTACCTCTGACCTCGTCCGTGTCACCAGAACAGTGAGCCCTGGTTTTAACAATAGCCAAAGAACGTGGCAGGTGACAGGCAGTTATTAGATCCTGTACCAGTGACGCATGGGAAATGGGCTTACCATCGGCGGCAGTGAAGCCACGAGATTGCCAAATCCTACCGAAATCATGAGCAACCCCAAAAGCATAGCGTGAGTCTGTGTAGATAGTGACATCAGTGTCAGCAGACAGGACACAGGCGCATGTAAAGGCGTATAGCTCAGCAGCCTGCGCAGAAGAAAAGGGAAGAGAGAAAGATTCCAGAACATTGTTAGGCAATTGGCAGACAGAGTAACCACATAGATATACACCATCACTAGGTTTGGAACAGGAACCATCAACAAACAAAGCTTGTCCTGTCTGTAGGGGAACAGAGGAGAGATCTGGTCTGATACTGGTGTCATTAACAATGGCAGTCAGACAATCGTGGTCAGGTTGCCCCGCGCAGTCATCCTGTGAATTCAATAAACGCTGTAAGGCATGAGCTACAGTGTCATGAGAAGAGGTAGGGCGAATGGACAGGTTTTCAGTAGCTAATAGAACAGTTTCATACCCTGAACGACGCTGTGAAGACATGTGTTGTGTATTGAGATTGCGTAATATCTGTGTTACCTGATGTGAGGTGTGCAGAATCAGGGGATGGGACAAAACGATCTTCTCAGCATCAGTTACCATCAGCGCACAGGAGGCAACGGCACGAAGACAGGCAGGCAATCCCTGAGCCACAGAGTCTAGAGATTTGGAAAGAAACGCACAAGGTCGCATGCCCCCCCCATGCTTCTGAGCCAGAACACCGGACGCTGTTCCGGGTTAAGTTGCCACATACAGGTGAAATGGGAGGCTGTAATTGGGCAGTCCCAGCGTCGGAGCTGTGCACAGGGCACGTTCAGGGCCCCAGCAGTCAGCATTTCTGAAGTCCATGTCAACGGTGTAGTAGAAGGATCAGAATGTCTCACAGCAGTTCGCAGACACTTATCGTACAGAGAGCAGTCTGGAATCCACTGACGGCAGTAGTTGATGAGGCCTAGGAAAGCCTGTAATGCCTGTTTAGTCTCAGGCTGTGTAGTGTCCATGATGACTTTGATTCGCTCAACAGTCAATTTTCTTGAGCCTTGTGACAGTTCATAGCCCAAATCTCGGACAGTGTTCTGACAGAACTGCAGTTTTGTCTTGGAAACTTTGAAACCCTTTGTAGCAAGATGTTCCAGAAGAGCTATGGTGGCAGCCTTACAGGTGTCATAGTCAGTGCCGGTTACCAGGAGATCGTCAGCGTATTGTAGGACAACAGAATCAGGGGTAGACAGAGGCTTGACAAGGCGTTCTTGACCGTGGTCGCGAAGACCGCGGAGAATCAATGTATCCCTGTGGCAACCTGGTCCATGTGTACTGCCGCCCCCTGTGCGTGAAGGCAAAGAGTGGCTGAGTCTCTTTTCCTACTGGAACACTAAAGAAAGCAGAACAAAGGTCAATCACAGAGAACACAGTGTGTGTGCACGGTATTGAGGCTATGATGGAAGAAACATCAGGGACTATTGGTGCAACTGGAATGATTAACTCATTGATTTTTCGCAAATCCTGTGTGAATCTCCAAGAACCGTCTGGTTTTGGCACTGGATTAACCGGTGTGTTGTAAGGACTGACGCACGGGGTGACCACTCCCTGTTGTAAAAAAGAATTCAAAATAGAGTCAATGCCGTTAGTTTTTTCAGGAAATAAAGGATACTGTTTAACAAACACAGGTGTCAAATGTTTTACCCTGGCCTCGTATGGAGGACAGGAGACAAGACCCACCTCATCCTTGTGCTCAGCCCACAGAGAGGAATCAATAGATAACAAAGCGGGAGGAAGGACGCTAGTAGTACTCGCAGCTGCAAGGTCATGGGGAAGAATCGACTGGGAGAGAGCATATATTTCAGGTGCACATTGTTCTGCAGTTTGAACGGTCATGTTAGAACCATTAAAAACAATAGAAAGCCCCAGGAGACCCATCAAATCTCGGCCTAAAAGGTTAAAAGGACAGTCAGGCATATACACGAAAGAATGTGTGAAAGACAGAGAAGGATCAGAAGGACAGGAAACCGCTAAAGGTGTGGTGAAAGAGGAAGTGAAAGGGACCCCATCAATTCCCACAGAGTTAGCTGACCGTGTTGATAAAGTCCCTTCATAGTTCCTCCCCACAGAGGACAATGTGGCTCCTGTGCCTAACAGAAAAAGATATGAGATTTCTGCTACTGTTAAAGTTACCACAGGTAGTTCTCCATTGTTCGGGGAGGTGAAGGAGAGATGCAACATAGAAACGACCGGGGTCTCATGACTCTGTAGGCAGCCCTATTGTGGTCCAGGCTGCATGGGCTGATCAGTCAGGGGGGGCAACTGCACTCCCCTGTTTTGCTCATCCCACTGCTTCTTTCTACACTCCCTTCTCCAATGTCCTTCCTTTCCACAATAATGACACTTCCCTGTTTTACGATCATTCATCCCTCTCCCTCTACCTCTTCCTCCCCCACCTCTGGGGGGGTAGGCCGCTGCAACTGACAAACATGCTTGGTTCTTCTTAACGTCCAATAAACCATCCCCTTCTAAAGTTCTAACCTTTTCTCCAGCAGCCCGGACAGTCAAGTTGTTTCTATAACTCCAATGATGTTTCAGAGCGTCCTGTATTTCAGGGCGACAGTTGGACAAAAAAGTGGACAGAAATAAAGGGTTTTTCATGTCATACCACCGTCCATAGGACTCTTCCATGTAAGAGTTTTCCCATTGAGGATCACCAATACCGTCATAAATCATGCGATAAGCGGAGGCTAAATAACCAGGATCAAATGTACCTTCACGAGGGTACGGTGGAATCTGAGGAGTTACCTCAGTCCATCCAGCTAAATTGTCAAGATAAGGAGTAACATAGTATGTTAAACCACAACGTTGCATCCAAAACGAAGGCGTTTCTTCGGGCTCAGGCTTAGGGTAAGAGTTTCCCATCTTAAAATTACTCTATAATCAGTGGGCAAGCAGAGAGCACAAGAACCACAACTCGTAACTTTATGTCAGCGCGCTTCTGCTCAGTCCCTAATGACTGAGGTTTTCCTTCCCAAGGGGGCTATACAAGAATCTCCAATTCTTATAACTGCTCAACACTACAAAGCGTTAAGGTTTACCTTCCCCTGGGAGATAACAAGTTCAGATACTATCAACCAGGTAGTCAACCAGACATGTCTTACCTGATCGAGAGTATCACGTCGGGGTCACCAGATTGTTAGGAAGATTTTCCCCTCAGGTCCTTATGCTCTCTCTTTGCCACACTGTAGAGGCACCTCGGAACAATGAAAGAACAACCCACACGAATCAAATCACATCTGGTTTATTCAAGATCACTGTTCCAAAAAAAATGTATCAGAACAAAGTATTTATACACACAGCTTTGCAACAAAGGTGCCACGGAGGCGGGGTTATTGCGCAATGGGAGGGAGTCAACGTCCCTTCTTGCGAGATGAGCATCTGACTAGGTAGTAAACACAGGTAGTGAACACAGATGTTCGTTGTAAGAAAACAGAACATAATCTTCTCCTATGTGCTTTTCGTGCTGTACCCAGGCTCAGCATTAATCAACATTGTTATTTTAAAGCCAACTAAGACATAGGTATGTGTAAGGAGGAACAGAATATACACGTAGAAAAACAGGAACATGTTCGGTGACCTTCAACTACTCCTGCCTAATCAAGCTGTGGAGTAACATTTCAGCAACAAAAATCTTGGTACAATGAGTTCATTCTCAGGCACATGCAAGCGCATATAAAATACATTCTCACAATCGATCTGTAGGATATTAATGTTTATGAGGATCAGCCACCATCTTTCTACTAAAAATTTGTTTTTAATACAGACTCCTAATTACACTATAAACCATTCATTACACTATAAAATTAATCTTTATTTATAAATGTATGTTTTGCTTCAATATTGTGGATTTGCTTTAACACATTAAAAGAAAAGTTATTACATTTCAAAAGTTGGAGTCATTTCTTATTTATGTTAAATTAGCAGCATGTTATTACAGTGGGTTCTAGTGAGCATCAAGTCATTTCTATCACTTAATATTATTACAGTGTGTCCCAATTGCTAAGTTATAGGTTTAAGTTCACACTACAGTGACAATTGGGAGTGAAGGATGTTTTCCTGAACAATCTGACAATAACTGAGGAACAGCTTTCAGTGGGAACTCAATGTAAGTATATACAATAAAGACAGTTATGGAGGATCAAAATCATATGGAAATGTAATCATTTTTCAAACTTACCTGCACCTGTTTATTTATTGAAATCACATATAATTTAGGATGTATAGAGTTTATTGGTTACAAACTGAAAGCGAATAAAAAGAAAAGTTCAATCATTTATGTTATCTTCAATCTGAACTTTACTGAATTTCATCTCTATATAGTATACTATATAGAGATGAAATTCAGTAAAGTAAATTAAGAAATTTAAGTAAAATTGAATAAAGTCAACAATTAACTAATGTACACTGTTGGCTTTATTCAATTTTGTCTTGGTGCCTTTCAAATTATACAACAGCAGCAATAACTAAATAAATAAATTAACAAAATACAATTACAAAGTGATGTATTTATTTTTTAATTAGTAGAAATTTACATTAGCTATAGTTTATATTGCTAATTTTTACATGGATAGATGCAAAATGTATAAAAAAAAAAACAACCTTAAAAAACAGATTATTTAGTATCAGATAATATACATTTAGGGATTACTGAAAATATCACAGCTATTGTGTCAAGTGTTACTGATGCACACTATGTAGAACTGATTCGTCTTTTACTGGTCAGTTTTTTCCTCATGATTCAATGTAATTAATTTTCTCTCCTTCCTTCATTAATTTTGATAAATAATTCTCTCATTCATGTGTTTAGGATTTCTGTATATACAAATGCATGTTACTCTGCTGGTTGTAAGTTTGTGAACAGATGGAAAGTTGATTTTGAATTTGAACATCACTACAAAATGGCCGACACTCTAAATAGTGCACTATGTAGGGGATAAGGTGCAGTTTCAGACACAGCATGTGTCACCTTTAATCACCAGCACTCTGATGACCTGCACCTGTACTCAATCACAGTTAAAGTATTTGACTATTTGATCACCACCACATCACATTTGTCTTTATTGCATTTTGAGACCAAACCTTACAAGCATAATTCGTTCTTAAAAAATTGCTCGTGTGTCCATTTGCTCGTATGTTCGAACTAATTTTCCCCATAGGAATGAATGTAAAAGTGATTTAATCCATTCCAAGATCTCATCCGAGCGCTTATTTTTGCACTTAAAAAGTATTTGTAGCTTATTTTTAAAAACAAATACACCGCAAATTACCGTAATATAAACATAATTTAACACTTACTCATGTGATAGTGGTTGATTGCGAGTGTGAGACGCACCACGCTCGTAACCTTCTCGGTTTCCATGGTAATTCTATTTACTTTCGTTTTCACAGCACCATCACTGATTTTCTTGGGAGACATTTTTCAAGATTTCTAGTGAAGTAAAAATATAAAACAAAAAAAAGTTACTGTGGGAGAGCGTATGAATACGGGAGCCACTTTAATTTGGGTTTTTTTTGTGTCGGTCTGCTTAGTGCCCCACGCAGCACGTCTCTGGCACACGCACACGCGCACACACACGTGCTCTCCTCCTTGAATGCACCCTCCGATCACCTGAAAAGAGAGAACAATCATTAGGTCACATTAACTTCAGGTAAAGCAATCCCCTGCCTATCTGCTCCCGGACCCGCCCTCCATTCACAATCCGCCGCTCGGCCACGCCACAGTTACGTTTTTGCTGCACTGAACAATGAGAGCGACTGAGTGATACGTCATCAACTAAGTGACTGATGCGACCCTCCGCCGAAAACGGGGAACTGGCAGCGTGGGTTTGCTCGTGCCTTCGAAATTTGCTCGTGAAACAGGGTAAAATTTGCCAGCGAGTTTGCTCGTATCTCCGTTTGCTCGTACTATAGGTTGCTCGTACAAAGGGGTTTCACTGTACTTTTATTTTTCTTGTCAATTTTATGTTTTGCAATTTCCTGAGCACTGATTGTTTATTAATCCAGATTTTTGCTGAATATATTTCTATCTTGTGTCTGTTCCTTTAGCCTAGAAAGGATTTTATGGGTCTGTGCTGTTTTCTGGTGATTGCTCAGTCTTTAGCTCTCAGCTGTTATATATAGTTGAAGTCACATATCTGAAAAAATGGGACCAATGAAGAGCATGAACCTGACCAGGGGATGCAGAGACTGATGATTAAAAGTGAACATTGCTAATTTTGCTGTAATGCTAGCTCACTTGGTTTGAAAACAGGTAAGAATGTGTGCACCTATAGATTCCACCACATAGGTCTCATCACTGTTTAGACACCCTGAGTGAAAGAGTAGGTACCACCCCTTGTATTTTTAATAGGGTAGTCAACCTAATTGTTGTTTGTTAGGTTAGCTTTCAAAATACAGCCTAAAGCAGTCCTTTTTTTTTTTTTCTTTTTTCTAAATTAATTTATTTGGCACCATCAATGTTCTCTTGCCTGTGTGAGTCTAGTCTTCTTTTCACCCTTGAACTTTGTGCCTTTCTGTTTAACCACCTTTACAATTGACCATTTAAAGCAATAACCACTTTAACCTCTGGTTCTACTGCTTTTATCCAAACAACCTACAACAACAAAATAATTGTTCCTGCACTTGTTCCGGCTTAGCCACAGTGTGAACTTAACCAGCATCATCACTCTTCAAGGTAAGTTTTCTCATATGAGGGAGGATACAAATGAAATGCTCTGACCATGATCAATAACTAAAATGCCACCTATCTCTCCAACCAAATTACAGGAAAAGACGTGTAACTAAACTCTTTCATTGTTCTAAATAACCATTCCATACGTTTTAAATGTGTTTATTTATTTTTCTTTTTTACCAGGAACATGATCAGGCCAGGATGGCAAGCAGTGTGATCATTTTTAATATATAATTAACTATAAATATACAATTCCTATTAAATTTTTCCAGTAAGTAGGTGAAGCAAGATTATGATTAACCACTACATAGACTATACTACTACTTTTACACTGCTCTGTACAAAACCTTAGGCCTGATTTGTCAAATTCAGCATAATGGTTCAGTCCACTGTTCCAGACTTTACTCAGTCTGATTGTTGGAAAGCTGTAGATATTTGATTGGGTTTTTCCCATTACCTTAATTTCTATAACAAATAAATCAACACATTCTGCTAAGTCACTACATATCCATAAAGACTTATGATCTGTAAAGCTGGGGTTTGTACCATATTGAATAATAATTATTTGCTGTCTGCATCATGCAGGCCATGTTGGCATCCTGGTGAAGAGCAAATGGTACTGAACAAAGACCAGGAAGATGGTGTAGGATCTCAGCTATATGGACAATGGGAGGCTTCTCACTGTCTTAAGCAGGAAAGTGCTTCTGCTCCCTGAAGTCCAGCAGGAAGTATAAAGTAGAGCTGCTTCTTGGAAACCAGTTGGGTCCTCACCCAGTAGAGTACTTGGATCTTTTAATACATAGACATAAACAAAGACATTGGAGCGGTTTGCACAAGTTCACACCCAAACATTGCTGTTTATATACACAGAATATACAGACTCTACTCACTTTACAAACATTTGCGAATAGGAACAAACCTGGAACAAAGTAAAATTTGTTCGGAGTGGAAAAAAATTCAAAACAAAGTAGAGACTAGCGCTAGCTAGTTGTCGACCATACCGAGTTTACATGATGCCCACTGGACTAGGGTGAATGAATTGTTTTTTTTATTAATTTGTATTCTTTTTTTTTTATTACTTATACTAAATATTGTATACAGTGTTTTGATTTGTTTTTGTATATTTTATTGTTTTTGATAGTGTTTACAGCTCTAACATCATATACAGTGAGGAAAATAAGTATTTGAACACCCTGCTATTTTGCAAGTTCTCCCACTTAGAAATCATGGAGGGGTCTGAAATTGTCATCGTAGGTGCATGTCCACTGTGAGAGACATAATCTAAAAAAAAAAATCCAGAAATCACAATGTATGATTTTTTAACTATTTATTTGTATGATACAGCTGCAAATAAGTATTTGAACACCTGAGAAAGTCAATGTTAATATTTGGTACAGTAGCCTTTGTTTGCAATTACAGAGGTCAAACGTTTCCTGTAGTTTTTCACCAGGTTTGCACACACTGCAGGAGGGATTAGATATTTCCTTTATCAACTTGTTATCAGTTAACCACAGACACAAGCAACATTTCTGGTAACAGATGCAAATGAAAGAAACAGAAAAGAAAAATGGAAAAAGGATTAACACACACACACACACACACACACACAGTAATAATGAGAGTTTGTATGTATTTATATAATATGATGTAGTCTTATTAATGTGCCAGTTAAACTGAAAAAATAACCATATGTGGCGTACAATTACTAAACCCAGCTAGTAGGGAGACACAAGCCAGTGCACTCTTAGTGCCGGTCCCAAGCCCGGATAAATGGGGAGGATTGCGTTAGGAAGGGCATCCAGCGTAAAACATCCCAAATCAAATATGCGGCTCACAAACCAGAACTTCATACCGGATCGGTCGAGGCCCGGGTTACCAACGGCCGCCACAGGTATCGTTAGCCAACAGGGTAGTGGGGAAAATTGGGTTACAGTTGGCCAGAAAACAGAAAGCCAGAAAACAGAAGGCCAAAGAAGAGGTTTATGGAAGTGGTGAGGGAAGACATGCAGGTAGTTGTTTTAAAGGAGGCAGATGAAGAGGAAAAGGTGATATGGAGACGGATGATCCACTGTGGCGACCCCTAATGGGAGAAACCAAAAGAAGAAGTGGAGTAGACTAAGCAGAATAAATACAATAAATACAATAAAGGATGTAGAGAAAGTAGATTAGCTATTTTAGGATAGTTTCTATACTAGTTTGGACACCTTCTTTCGGCTGCTCCCATTAGGGGTCACCACAGCGGATCATCCGTCTCCAAATCACCCTGTCCTCTACATCTGCCTCTTTCACACCAACTACCTGCATGTCTTCCCTCACCACATCCATAAACCTCCTCCTTGGCCTTCCTCTTTTCCTCCTACCTGGTGGCTCCATCCTCAGCATTCTTCTACCAATATAATTCATGTCCCTCCTCTGCACATGTCCAAACCATCTCAATCTCGCCTCCCTAACCTTGTCCCCAAAACATCCTACATGCGCTGTCCCTCTAATAAACTAATTTCTAATCTTGTTAATCCTCGTCACTCCCAACGAAAACCTTAACATCTTCAGCTCTGCTACCTCCAGCTCCGCCTCCTGTCTTCTACTCAATGCCACTGTCTCTAATCCATACAACATCGCAGGTCTCACCACAGTCCTATAAACTTTCCCTTTCATTCTTGCAGATACTCTTCTATCACAAATCACTCCTGTCACTCTTCTCCACCCATTTTACCCTGCCTGCACTCTTTTCTTTACTTTTCTAACACACTCTCCATTACTTTGCACTGTTGACCCCCTGTAGTCCAACACTCACCCTGAACCAGTCTGTCGTTCCCACTGCACACTTCACTGCTGTCACACTGTCCTCATACATGTCCTGCACCACCCTCACATACTTCTCTGACACACCTGACTTCCTCATACAATACCACAACTCCTCTCTCGGCACCCTGTCGTACGCTTTCTCTAAATCCACAAATACACAATGCAATTCCTTCTGTCCTTCTCTATACTTCTCCATCAACATCCTCAAAGCAAATAAGGCATCTGTGGTGCTCTTCCTCGGCATGAAACAATACTGTTGCTCACAGATGGTCACCTCTTCTCTCAGCCTGGCTTCCACTACTCTTTCCCATAACTTCATGGTGTGACTGATCAACTTAATTCCCCTGTAGTTCCTGCAGGTCTGCACATCTCCCTTATGCTTAAAGATCGGTACCAGCACACTCCTTCTCCATTTCTCAGGCATCCTCCCACCTTCCAGAATCTTGTTAAACAATCTGGTTAAAAACTCCACTGCCATCTCCCCTAAACATCTCCATGCTTCTACAGGTATGTCATCTGGGCCAACTGACTTTCCACTCTTCATCATCTTAATCGCTGCTCTCACTTCCTCTTACTAATCCTATCTACATCCTGCTTTACCAACTCCACATCATCCAACCTTCTCTCTCTCTGATTTTCCTCATTCATCAGCTGCTCAAAATACTCCCTCCACCTTCTCAACACACTCTCCTCACTAGTCAACACATTTCCATCTCCATCCTTTATTGCTTTAATTTGCAGCACATCCTTCCCAGCTCGGTCCCTCTGCCTGGCCAATCGGTATAAATCCTTTTCTCCTTCCTTAGTGTCCAACCTCTCATACAGCTCCTCATATGCCTTTTCCTTGGCTTTCACCACATCCCTCTTTACCTGCTGCCGCATCTCCTTGTACTCCTGCCAACTTTTCTCATCACTCTGTCTATCCCACTTCTGTTTTGCCAACCTTTTACTCCTTACGCTCTCCTGCACTTCCTCATTCCACCACCACGTCTCCTTGTCTTGCTTTCTATTTCCAGACGTCATGCCAAGTACTTTTCTGACTGCCTCCTTCATCACTCCTGCAGTAGTTGCCCAATCATCCAGCACCTCTTCACCACCACCAAGCCCCTGTCTGACCTCTTCCCTGAACCTCACACTACACTCTTCCTCCTTAAGTTTCCACCATCTTATTCTTCTTTCAGTCCTCACTCTCCTCCTCTTCTTCTTCTCCTCCAAAACCATCCTACAGACCACCATCCGATGCTGTCTAGCTACACTGTCCCCTGCCAACACCTTACAGTCTCCAATCTCCTTCAGGTTGCATCTCCCCCACTCTTATACGTCACCCTATGATCCTCCTTCTTCTTAAAATAATTGTTCACCACTGCCATTTTCATCCTTTTAGCAAAATCTACCATAATCTGCCCTTCCACATTCCACTCCTTAAAACCATACCTACCCATCACCTCCTCATCACCTCTGTTCCCTTCACCTACATGCCCATTAAAGTCTGCCCCAATCACCAATCGTTCTTCCCTAGGTACACCGTCTACCACTTCATCTAATTCACTCCAGAATCTTTCCTTCTCCTCCATCTCACAGCCAACTTGTGGAGCATAGGCACTGATGACATTTATCATCATCCCTTCAACTTCCACCTTCATGATCATCACCCTTTTAGAAACTCTCTTCACCTCCACTACACTCTTACTGTACTCTTCCTTCAGAATCACCCCTACACCATTTCTCTTTCCATCCACACCATTAAAGAACAGTTTAAACCCACCTCCAATGTTCCTGGCCTTACTCCCTTTCCACTTGGTCTTCTGAACACACAACATATCTACCTTTCTCCTCTCCATCATATCAGCTACCTCTCTCCCTTTACCAGTCATAGTACCAACATTTAAAGTACCAACCCGAACCTCTACTCTCCTACACTGCTCCTTTTCCTGCTGTCTCTGTAGACGTCTTCCTCCTCTCCTTCTCCTCCTTCGACCAACAGTAGCCCAATTTCCACCGGTACCCTGTCGGCTAACGATACCTGTGGCGGTCGTTGTTAACCCGTGCCTCGACCGATCCAATATGAAATTTTCATTTGGGATCCGCATATTTGATTTGGCACATGTTTTACGCTGGATGCCCTTCCTAACGCAACCCTCCCCATTTACCCGGGCTTGGGACCGGCACTAAGAGTGCACTGGCTTGTGCATCCATAATGGCTGGGTTCATCCATAATGGCTGGGTTAAGTACTAGTTTGGACACAAATAACAAATATATACATTACATATGTACATATATACATACAGGCATTTGCTGTTATTTCATTTTAATGCAACTTATCTTAACAATGAAGCACGCTCATTTTATTTTTTTATTTTATTTTTATTATTATTTATTTTTATTTTTATTTTAATAAACATTTTTTTTTAAGTTGTCTATATTTTTAAGGGTTAAACCATACATTGCCCTTCCGGGATACAGTACTTAGTACCCCCTGGTGACAAATCCACTCATGAACTATGTGAGCTGCAGGAAGGTGGAGCTCCACAGGCTCCTACAGTAAACTGCACTTATTCCCCATTTATCTTTCAGCAGCTCCATCTCCATCATGCTGCACTCTATACTGTTTCTACTACTGCTTCTTCTAGGTACGTTCATCTTAATATAATTTTTAAATAAGTTTAAAAGAGATGCATTAAGTACTAAAAGTTACTTCACAGAAATCTGGTCTTTATAATAACCTTTGTTTTACAGAAGAGAGAGGGGAAGTTCTGTTTGTTTTGTTTTTGTTTTTTCGTAACTTTTACATTTATCCCGTGTATCTTTTTTTAAGGCTTTATGAGTTTGAAACTGTTAAGAAATGTTAAAGTATAAGAACCAAAACTGTTTTAGATTATAAGAATGTATGTAAACAATGTATATAATTATAATTTTCTGAAATGAATGTCCTCTTCAGGTGAGAGCACACAGGACAGCATTACTCCCACATCTTCTGCTGTCTATGCTAAAGAGGAGCAAGCAGTAACACTCTCCTGTGTTTATGAATACACTCTTACTATGAACAATATACAGTGGCATCGACAATATTTCAACGCTGCACCAGATTTCCTCGTTCTCCTGATGGAATCAGGAGCAAATCAGACAGCTTATACTCCTCATCCTCATATGTCTGCTAAAATTCATAAGAGCGTGAAGCGTGTGGATTTGGAGATCTTCTCTGCTTCAGTATCAGACTCTGCATTGTACTACTGCATCCTGCAGCCCACAGTGACAGGAAACTCAAATACACTGAACAAAAACTACTTCATACGAGAAAAAGAGAATTGTTTTACTTTTTCCCAGTAGGGGGAGCTGTCTGACTTTTTATTCCAACTACATTTTCCTTTTTCAATTTCCACTCTTTGGTGTTGCTTTGAATGTTTATGATGTTTGTGCTTGAATATATTGTATGTGTAAACTTTACCTTCCAATCTAAAAGACTACGTCAACTCTGTGTATAAATAACAGAGATTTTATTTATTTCTTTTATCTGAGATTCAATAAAAGTGGTATACAAACCGAACACTCTTATATAGTGTATTATTTTGTTTGAAATGTTAAATGTGTGCTGAAAACTACACAAAACAAGAAATTATTATTATATACCACTATTTGTATTATACAGCTGTACAATTTAAGCAATTTTTGACACATTAATATAAATATGTTGAAATTCCAAAAATAAAAAATCTATTTATAACATGAATAAATAAAATGTCTATATGTCCATGGCCTCTTAGAACTGTATTAATGGGGAAAATATATTTTTAGATGTTTTTGTTTTTCAAAAAAGAAAATTACAAATTAAAATAAAAATAAATATGTACAACCTTTACAGTAAAAATGAAGCAAAGTTTAGATGTTTATTAATAAATATGAGTGGGCAGAGCTACATGTGGAGACATCAGAGACAATCTCACATACACAACCCTGACATTTATTTCTAAAGCTGGAGGTCTGAACTAAACATTTAGAATCACAATGTTACTCATCTTCTTACTTTTCTTCACTATTGCTGATATTGGTAAGTTTTATTTTACATGTGAAATTATGAATTTTTTTATGAACACAAACCACTTAAATGTATTATTTAAAAAATGGTCATGATATCATTGTATTTATTTTTTAATAGTAGAAGCTGCTGATCTCAGCATTAAACCAGAAGAAACCACTTTATCTGTAACTGAAGGCAGCAACATCACACTGTCCTGCACATATACTGGATCAGGTAACAGTCTTCACTGGTATCAACAAAAACCTGGATCAAGACCAAAGTTTCTGCTGCTGATTCAAGAAACCAGTGAACATGTCACAGAAGCTAACCACCAAATCCACAGTTGTCAATAAAACTAGAAAAAATTAGAAAGAAAGTGGATCTCATCATCTCCTATGCTGCTGTATCAGACTCTGCTCTATACTACTGTGCTCTGGTGCCCACATCGACAGGAAATCCAGCTGCACTGTACAAAAACCCTGACACAGTTTTGTTATATTGAAGGCAGTTCTCTATTTATCTCTTTCAGTATAAAGAGTTGATATCATTGGCACATTTTGCATCATTAAAGGAGAGCATTAATCATTTTTGTAATTATTTTTCACTGGTCAGAATCATGGTGACTTTAAAGCCTGTACTGAGATCTGCTTAGTGTGAGGTGAGAATACACTCAGAATTGGATGTCAGTCTTCTGCAACACCCTGCACAGACCCTTTCACACACTCATTCACACTGAGGGACATTTAATCCCAGCAAATGTCCTACTGTCAAGTTTTTTTTGGAAACACACAAATACACAGGGTGGAAAAGCTGCACACAAACTGACAGTAACTTGAACTCAGCAGCAAACTAGGAACCCTGGAACTGTGATGCAGCAACACTACTCACTGTGTCACTGTGCTGCTACTAAACACATCACATTCTAAGATATTTTTTATAGATAAATAAAGAATAAATAATTTTCTTTAATGTGGTGTTACATTATACTTATACATTTTTGTAACCTTATGCTACAATTCCATGTAGGCAGAAAACTAAAGACAAGACTCACCTCAATCCTCATAGCAGAATTTCACAGTGAACTGAAGAGTTATTTTCTTTCAAATCTTGTCTAGACTGTGTGTCTGCAGTGTAAACTGTATGATGGATAAAGAGCAGGTGATAAAAACAGTAACTCTGTTGGAAGGTTTCTGAATTCCCCCCGCCCCCCCCGCCACCCCGTTCATACTACATGACTTTAGGGTTATGGTTTTTCTCCTTGGTGAACACAAGATGGCGCTGTCACTTATCTTATTGTGGGAAAAGTACTAGAGCTCCAAACAACCCTGCTCACATTCTCTGAGGATGAATCCTCATTTTCACAATAAAACCTCTGTGATATAAACTACAGCTGTTCTTCTATCATACACACTGCACTAATATTATCCTCACTCCTGCCCTGATTACTCTTAGTAGCTCAACTCATTTATAGAGACACCATTTTGATAAAACTACACAACTGTCCACTTCACACTAAACTGTCATAAGAATAAATACTCATTAATACTCATAACTCATACTTTTATTAGAGCTGAGCATCAAGAGGTTTAACAGTCATTAAGAAGCAAATACAAAATATTAATCTCTATTAATTTCAATTTTTCTCAATAAACCTTTTTATTTTTTAATTCTAACATATGGTAATACAGTATATATGTTATAGCTGAAGCCTCACATTTGGGGACAGCCTAAAATACACAACTAAAATATCTAGTAATGTAATTGTTCATTTAGATTTTTATTGTATTTACATAATTACACCTGCCTACACTTTGTGTTTGCTGTCAGTAATATTGGTGTCATGTGATGCTGTGGGGTGGATCTTTGTGAACCTTTATGATGTTCACATATTAGAGTACAGAAAGAATATTTTCATTCAGCTAAAATCATTCATCATGTTCACTGTTATATTCATTTGTCTGTGGCTTTCACTAGGTGAGTTATACACTGACTTTTTGCTAATAAGAAACATTAATAGTGATTTATCAGTGACTGCAAGTCAGACTTAAGTAGTTTTTGGCTTGATTATGTAAAAACTTAAAACTTATTGTGTTATTTTCTCTATGACAGGTGACTCCATGGCAGATTCATTAGAGCCACTATTGACTCATAAAGCTGTAGATGATGGTCATAATGTGACTCTGTCCTGCAACTACAAATCAAGTTATACAGACAACTACCTGCACTGGTACAGACAACATCCAAAATCTAAACCTGAGTTCCTTCTTTTTATTTATGATACAACTGGACTTAAAAGTGACTCAATTTCACCACTTTTGGATGTTAAAGTTGATAAAAAAAATAATAAAAGAGTGGATCTGATCATCTCCTCTGCTGCTGTATCAGACTCTGCGCTATACTACTGTGCTCTGGCACCCACAGTGACAGGAAATCCAGCTGCACTGTACAAAAACCCTGACATCTTTATGTTATACTGAAATCCGCCAACAGGGGGAGACAGTAGCTTAGTGATTGGTATGTCTGTTTTGGACTTTTGAGATTGAGGGTTCTGAATCTCACCTCCAATGTGTGTGCTGAATTTGTTTCCACTGTGCCTCAGATGTTTCCTTCACCAACCCAAAGACATGCCTTGTTGGCTAATTGTTGTCCAAATTATTCAATTCAATTAATTTTTATTTGTATAGCGCTTTTAACAATGAACATTGTCTCAAAGCAGCTTTACACAGATAATGTGGTGATTAAATGTAAATATGTTCTTTGTAAGTATGTTTGTCCCCGATGAGCAACTGTGGCAAGGAAAAACTCCCCGAGATGGCAAAGGAAGAAACCTTGAGAGGAACCAGACTCAAGAGGGAACCCATCCTCATCTGGGTTGCACCAAATGTCCATTTGAAGCATATATGCAAAGTTGCGGGGTACAGTGATGATGATCAGAAGCAAACTGCACTCCCGAGTCAGTGCAGCAGACTGCTGACACCAACTACAGTCCAATCCGTCCTCAAAAGCACCCGTTCTACTCCGGAATTACATGGAACCACCCAAGGTGTTGATGAGAGACCGTCCCAAGCTGCACAGAAGTGTGAAGATCCACGGAGGGGAGAGGGGCAGGAACAGTGGTCACTGGAGCCTCAGGAGCATGTTTAACTCGACCGAAAGAGAGAGAGAGAGAGAGAGAGAGAGAGAGAGAGAGAGGGTGACGGGAAGAGAAGGATATGGATTATTAAGTGTAACTATTGGTGTATGAAAGTTAATGTCACTGTGCAGTTTGGACTCCGGCAAGACTCGCTATGGCAGCATAACTAAAAGAGAGAACCAGAAGGTAACACAGACATGAGGGATCTCTGGGATAAGAGACGACCCACCACACCACCGTTCAACAAACCTGAGTGAACGTGTGAATGTGAGGGGACGACAGCATACAAATATACCAGTTCACCAAACACTCTATATCCATGCGCCCTCCAGATCTGTGCCTTTACCTAAGAAAGATCTACTGATAAAAGGCTTGACTAAATAAATAAGTTTTCAACCTCGACTTGAACACTGAGACTGTGTCCGAGTCCCGAACACTGATTGGAAGGCTATTCCATAACTGTGGGGCTTTATAAGAGAAAGATCTGCCCCCTGCTGTAGTCTTCATTGTTTGAGGAACCAACAGATAGCCAGCACCTTTTGATCTAAGTAGGCGTGGAGGATCATACTGGTACAGAAGTTCACTCAGATACTGCGGTGCGAGACCGTTAAGTGCTTTATACGTCAGTAGTAATATTTTATAATCAATGCGAGATTTGATTGGGAGCCAGTGTAGACTAATTAAAACAGGGGTGATGTGGTCATATTTCCTAGATCTAGTGAGGACCCTTGCTGCTGCATTCTGGACTAACTGAAGCTTATTTATGCACTTATTCGCACACCCAGACAGTAAAGCGTTACAGTAGTCTAATCTAGAAGTAACAAAAGCATGAACTAGTTTTTCTGCATCCTGCAACGACATCATATTTCTAATCTTAGCAATATTTCTAAGGTGAAAGAAGGCGATTCTGGTGATATTATTCACGTGAGACTCAAAGGAAAGACTCGGGTCAATAATCACACCAAGGTCTTTGACAGCCGTACATGCTGAAACAGAAACACCATCCAGAGATGCTACATAATCGGAAAGTTTATTTCTAGCTGCATGTGGTCCTAGTAAAAGTACTTCTGTCTTGTCTGAGTTGAGCAGAAGAAAGTTATTAAGCATCCACTGTCTAATGTCCTTTACACACTTCTCAACATTGTTGAGCTGATCTAGCTCATCTGGCTTTGCTGAAATATACAGCTGTGTGTCATCAGCATAGCAATGGAAGCGAATCCCATGTTTATGAATGATTTCACCAAGAGGCAGCATATATAAAGAGAAAAGCAGTGGGCCCAAGACAGATCCTTGAGGAACACCAAACTTTACCTCATAAAGTGTGGAGAACTCACCATTTACATCCACAAACTGATAGCGATCAGTCAAATAAGACCTGAGCCAAGAGAGAGCTGTTCCCTTTATTCCTACAACGTTCTCAAGTCTAGCAAGCAGTATAGTGTGATCAATGGTGTCAAAAGCTGCACTAAGGTCGAGCAAAACAAGTAAGGAGACAAAACCCTGATCAGAGGCCAATAACAGGTCATTTACCACCTTAACTAGCGCCGTCTCTGTGCTATGATGAGGCCGAAATCCTGACTGATACATTTCAAAAACGTTATTCATAAGCAGATGTGAGCATAACTGCTGTGCTACAACCTTTTCTAAAATTTTGGATATAAAGGGGAGATTTGATATCGGTCTGTAGTTGGACAACTGACATGGGTCAAGGTCAGGTTTCTTAATAAGGGGGTGGATAACTGCCAGTTTGAAGGATTTAGGTACATAACCAGTGCTAATGGAAGAGTTAATTATTTTTAAAACAGGTTTGATTACCTCTGGAGCTATCAGTTTAAAGAAACTTGTAGGCAAGGGATCGAGAAGGCAGGTTGATGGTTTTGATGAGGAGACTAATGAAATTAAGTCACTCTCATGAATAGGAGTGAAGCTTTGTAGTTGATTGTCCGTTATAATGACACTGCTGTCTACTGTCTGCTGTCTGTATTATGTGAATGTGAATGTGTGAGTGTGTATGTTTGTGCCCAGTGGGCTCTACAGAGCAGTTTTTACAGTGCAGTTCTGCTCTTTTGCACAGTGTTCAGTGTGAGAAAGTTTGAAAGGAAAAATGTAAATAATTTCTCAAAAGTGTGTTGGATTAAAACATTCAGTTCAATTAAATTCTATTTGTATATCAGTTTTAACACTAAACATTCTCCCAAAGTAATTTTAAAGAAATAAATAGATTACAAAAATATAGTTTTTATTTATAGATAATAGTAATAAATACTCTATTAAATTATCTAATGAATGAGCCAGTGGCTCAAGGAAACCTTAAGAGGAACCCCATCCTCATCTTGGTGACAACTAATATTCATTCATTACAGTTCCAGCTTTGTTGAGGTTTTCAACTGTTCACTGATGGAGACTTGATTCAGCTCATTCAACTGTTCATGAGAATCGCAACCCAAAATCACTGTAGCAGACTGTTTACATTAATTACAGTCCAAATTCATCTTCATTAATCCTGAGTTTAAATTCTCAGTTCTCGAGTGTAAACAACCCTAGAATAAAGATCAGATAAAAACATGTCACCTGTCTGCACCATGTGACTTAATAATCTGATTAAATTCTAACTACAGTGAGGAAAATAAGTATTTGAACACCCTGCTATTTTGCAAGTTCTCCCACTTAGAAATTATGGAGGGGTCTGAAATTGTCATCGTAGGTGCATGTCCACTGTGAGAGACATAATCTAAAAAAAAAAAAAAATCCAGAAATCACAATATATGATTTTTAAACTATTTATTTGTATGATACAGCTACAAATAAGTATTTGAACACCTGTCTATCAGCTAGAATTCTGATACTCAAAGACCTGTTATTCTGCCTTTAAAATTTCCACCTCCACTACATTTATTATCCTAAATTAGATGCACCTGTTTGAGGTCGTTAGCTGCATAAAGACACCTGTCCACCCCATACAATCAGTAAGAATCCAACTACTAACATGGCCAAGACCAAAGAGCTGTCCAAAGACACTAGAGACAAAATTGTACACCTCCACAAGGCTGGAAAGGGAAATTGCCAAGCAGCTTGGTGAAAAAAGGTCCACTGTTGAAGCAATCATTAGAAAATGAAAGAAGCTAAACATGACTGTCAATCTTCCTCGGACTGGGGCTCCATGCAAGATCTCACCTCGTGGGGTCTCAATGATCCTAAGGAAGGTGAGAAATCAGCCCAGAACTACACGGGAGGAGCTGGTCAATGACCTGAAAAGAGCTGGGACCACCGTTTCCAAGGTTACTGTTGGTAAAACACTAAGACGTCATGGTTTGAAATCATGCATGGCACGGAAGGTTCCCCTGCTTAAACCAGCACATGTTCAGGCACGTCTTAAGTTTGCCAATGACCATTTGGATGATCCAGAGGAGTCATGGGAGAAAGTCATGTGGTCAGATGAGACCAAAATAGAACTTTTGGGTCATAATTTCACTAAACGTGTTTGGAGGAAGAAGAATGATGAGTACCATCCCAAGAACACCATCCCTACTGTGAAGCATGGGGGTGGTAGCATCAAGCTTTAGGGGTGTTTTTCTGCACATGGGACAGGGCGACTGCACTGTATTAAGGAGAGGATGACCAGGGCCATGTATTGCGAGATTTTGGGGAGCAACCTTCTTCCCTCAGTTAGAGCATTGAAGATAGGTCGAGGCTGGGTCTTCCAACATGACAATGACCCGAAGCACACAGCCAGGATAACCAAGGAGTGGCTCTGTAAGAAGCATATCAAGGTTCTGGTGTGGCCTAGCCAGTCTCCAGACATAAACCCAATAGAGAATCTTTGGAGGGAGCTCAAACTCCGTGTTTCTCAGCGACAGGCCAGAAACCTGACTGATCTAGAGAAGACCTGTGTGGAGGAGTGGGCCAAAATCCCTCCTGCAGTGTGTGCAAACTGGGTGAAAAACTACAGGAAACGTTTGACCTCTGTAATTGCAAACAAAGGCTACTGTACCAAATATTGACATTGACTTTCTCAGGTGTTCAAATATTTATTTGCAGCTGTATCATACAAATAAATAGTTAAAAAAATCATACATTGTGATTTCTGGATTTTTTTTTTTAGATTATGTCTCTCACAGTGGACATGCACCTACGATGACAATTTCAGACCCCTTGTCAGGGAGTTCCCTGCTCCGTCTCCCGTGCGTGCCCTGCCCGCACAGAGCTCTTCACCCGACTACTGATTTGGATCACCTGCGGCTCATTCAACCACTGATCACCTGCCTATATCTACCCCTCACCTTCTCACACTCACCGTCCTTTATTGATCGTACATGTGTTTGGTTTCCCTGCTGTGGTTTCGTTTACGCTTCTCGTTGCGCTCTGCTCTGCGCTTCCCTTCGCGCACCTTGGGGATTTATATTCACGAGCTGCCTTGCTTTGCGGTTCGGGACTCTGTGGGCCATGCTCCATGTAAGCGCACCACTGGATATCCTTTTGCATGTGTTCTGTGATTCGCATTGCCTATACTTTGACATTAAACATTGCTTTGCGTCACTTCGGCTTCCGTCTCAGCTTCTCGCATTACAGAATAACGGACCTAATACAAAACGAAACTAGGAGCGTTTTTCTCCGCGCTTACCTGGAAATGGAAGCCCGACCCAGCACCGCTTCTGACCCGGTTAAGGACCTCATCGCCGCTCTCCGAGCAGCGTTTCCATCCGCCCCTGCTTGTCCCATGCCCCCCGTGGTTTCCGGCAGTCCTATGGCTCTCCCAGCGGCATTTTCAGGTGAGGCATCTGAATGCAGTGGTTTTTTGCTGCAGGTGAATCTATACATCAAGATGCAGCCGCAACGTTTTACCACCGAACGAGCCAAGGTAGCGTTTTTTATTTCTCTCCTTTCCGCTGGCTTGGGCACAATCGCTGTGGGAAGCCGCCATCCCCGTGATGGGCACGTACGCCGCGTTTACCACGCACTTCCTGGAAGTCTTTAGCGCCGCCTCCGGGGTTCTCTCTACTGCTGACCAGCTGCTTCACATACGTCAGGGCAAGGATGACATCACTCGATACAGCCTCTGTTTCTGCACCCTGCCGGCATCTAGTGGTTGGAGCGAGAATGCGCTCCTCAGTGTGTATCGGCTGGGTTTAGCTCCAGACATCAGACAGGCTATGGCCGTGCATGATGACAACGTGGGTTTGGAGCTATTCATTTGAAAGTCAATTGGGCTCTCTCAGCGTCTGGCTGCATATCATTCTCTCCCGCATGTGAGTACTCAACCCGGTACTGCGGCGGAACCCGACACTGAACCGATGCAATTGGGAGTACAACGGCTATCCCGCAGGGAGTGTAACAACCGCCTAGCCACCGGGAAGTGTCTGTACTGTGGCACTTCCGGCCACACAATCGCCAGGTGTCCCACGCGTCCGGATCGCGCAGCGGTGAGTGCAGTGGATTTCCCGTCTGATATTTCACCGTTATCCAAACTCATCATAATGCTTCTAACCCCCTCTCTCTCTCTCTCTGTACACGCCCTGGTCGACTCTGGCTCGGCAGGCAACTTCATCCCCCAAGCCTGCCTTGACCGCCTACAGCTCCCCCGAGAGAGGGGCTCCCAGGACTTAGCAGTTCAGACCATCCAGGGGCGTCCACTGGGGAAGGCTGGGTGAAGTTTTGTGCCCCGGTGATCACCCTACAGGTGGGACTGTTCCATCGGGAGAAGATCCGGTTCATGGTTCTCGACAGTTCCACCGTTAGTGTGATCCTAGGGAGACCCTGGCTGCAACAACACTCCCCAAGATGCTCCTGGGACCCCTGCGACATCCTGCAATGGAGTCCGCACTGCCACGCCACATGCCTTACCCAGCTTCCGAAACGGGTCCCCCAGGTCACTATAGGAGCAACCAGGGTAGAGGAGGCAACAACAACGACAACAATTGACTTCGTCACAGACCTACCCCAGTCCGGAGGCAACACATGCGTTCTGGTGGTGGTGGGCCGCTTCTCGAAAGCCTGCCGCTTCATTCCCCTGAAAGGGTTACCCACGGCCCTCGAAACGGCCGAAGCCCTGTTTTACCAGGTTTTCAGGTGCTTTGGTTTACCGGAGGAGATCGTCTCGGACCGTGGCCCTCAGTTTACGTCGTGGGTTTGGAAGGCCTTCTTCCAGCTCTTGGGGGTGTCCGTAAACCTGACGTCTGGTTACCACTCGCAGTCGAATGGCCAGGCGGAAAGGAAGATACAGGAACTGAGCAGGTACCTCTGCACCTACTGCAGCCAGGATCAGGGAAATTGGAGCCGGTTCCTACCATGGGCAGAGTATGCCCAGAACTCCCTCCGCCAGGACTGCACGGGTCTTACTCCATTCCAGTGTGTGCTGGGGCATCAGCCGCCCCTGTTCCCGTGAACAGACGTACCCGTCGACGTACCTGCGGTGGACGCCTGATTTCGGGAGAGCAGTCGGGTCTGGGAGTCCGCACACACGCAGTTGTGTAGGGCCCTCTGTAACACCTGGAGACACGCCGATGCTCGGCGCTTGGAAGCCCCTAGCTTTATTCCAGGAGATCGGGTGTGGCTGTCAACGAGGGACCTGAGATTGAGGCTCCCCTGCCGTAAGCTAAGCCCTCTGTACATCGGGCCTTTCAGGGTCGTCGGGTGGGTAGGCGACGTGGCTTACCGGCTGGAACTGCCAACGAGGTACCGCATACACCCTACGTTTCACGTGTCTCTGCTCAAACCCTGTGTGTCCTCTGTCTCTCGTCCTCCAGGTGGCCCCTCGGCGCCCGCTCAGCCGGAGGTAGTGGATCAGCCCGGGGTATACACGGTGCGGGAGGTGCTGGATTTCCGGAGGTGCGGGGGTCACCTCAAGTACTTGGTAGACTGGGAGGGTTACGGTCCGGAGGAGCGGTCTTGGGTGCTCAGGCGGGACGAGCTGGATCCCTCGCTGCTGGCTGAGTTTCACGCCTCACATCCGCTTCGCCCGGCGCCCCAGGCTCAAAAACAATTCACTAATACAGAGAACACTTTAGGAAATGTGATGCAGTTCATCAGTTTCCTTTACAATAGAATATGTTTCTTAAAATCAAAGCAAATTAATGTGTTCCATTTATGTAGTTAATTATGTTTCACAGCTGATCACCTCAGAGAAAATGTAAATACAATGGAATAAAGTGTTTTAATGAAGTAAAAACATACAAAATTTTTTATATATTAATGGACTGCTCATAGTATAAAGCATGTGCAGCATTTATGAGTCTATAGTGCTGCATTTCCATAAACAAAATACTATCACACTGTGCTGATATCACATGAACCACAAAAAGTGAAACCAAAAGGAGGCATAATTATAATTTTAGCAGAATTGTTAATATTTCTGACTTGTTATTGTTTATTTATTTGTTTGTTATAATAGCAGATATTCATCGATACCACCTTTTCAGCATTATCAGAAATTTCATTACGACATAGAGTTTAAGAAAATGAACACATTATAACTCAGTATTTTCTACATTTTATATTAACTTCAGTTATTTGATTTAAAAATAAATAAAAATCCTCCATCTTTGTAATTTCACATGAAATGAGGGCAGAATTCACACGACTACAAACTGAGGGATCGTCATGAATACACCTCAGTAAGAGTGGGCGGAGCTCGATGTGGTGAGATACAGTTTAGACAGTTTCACAGAGATACTGACATTTATATCTACTGCAAGACACAACCATCATGTTCCTCTTCTTTCTTTTCATAGTTGTTCAAATCATTGGTAAGTCTTTTATATTCTACACAAACTTTATGTGGGTGCTGGAGATTTGTTTTGAAACTTAAACATCATGATGAAAAAATATGTTCTTAAGCAATTAAATGAGAAATATTTGTTGTTGTAATGTGTTTACAGCAGGAGCTGTTGGCAGCAGCATTACACCAGAACAAACCATCATATCTTCACCTGAAGGCAGTAACACCACACTGACCTGCACATATGACGACTCAGCTTTTAATCTTCACTGGTATCAACAAAAACCTCAATCAGGACCAGAGTTTCTTCTGCTTGTAATTAAATCTTCAAATGATGTCATGAAAGCTAAACAACTTGACCCAAGAATATCCATCAGACTTCATAAAGACAAAAAGAAAGTAGATCTGGAGATCTTTCCTGCTGCAGTATCAGACTCTGCACTGTACTACTGCGCCATGGAGCCCACAGTGACACAAAACTCATACACACTGTACAAAAAGTGAAGTTTGTGTTTTTCTCATTTAACAGGGGGCGCTGTTCACCTGTTTCACTTAAATCCACTTTTCTTTCTTATGATTTTATGCTTATTTGTTTTGGATATCAACAATCATCTTAATTTTTGGAATGGGTATTGATTGAACAGTCAATAAACGCATTATAGTGAATAAACTTATAGTGACTTATTTATGACTTTATATTTATAATAAATGTATTTCTTTAAAACTTCTTTGGCAATGTCCACTTTTACAAGTGGTATGTCAATAAAATTTAATTAAATTCAAAGTAATTAACTAAAAATAAATCCAAAGCAAAAATAATTATCTCTGCTGGTGATTGTGATGAAATAAAGGTCTAACAAAGGTCTAAACTTTAATAACCTCAGCATGAATCTCTGCTAATAATTAATCAATATGATTTCATTATTAGCAGTAGTTATTTGACACCTTATAATATAGCATTTTACAAGGATGTGCAGCCTTCATGATATATGTCTTTCAAATATAAAATAGGATTTTGTATTTAAGAGGGTTGATGAAAATGGCTATATATTTCGTATCAAAATACTTTAGTATTTTGTATTTCTGTAGTTTTAAAATGCTGTACAATACTTCATAAAAATGCAAGTTCTGATTAGCGCTTACTCAGTAGTTTTCCCACACTTGTTAACATTAGAACAGAAAATTGATCCACATAGAGGAAGATGATGGAGGTAAGTAACCTGCAGGCTGCCAGCTTTCAAATAGGTGTCTAATGATTGATAAATAAATATTTTGATAGCCGAAGATTTTAACCTCATTGTAGTAGCTGTTTAGTAGGATCATGATTTCGCATCCCATTGCATGAATGACTTCCTGACACATAACATATTATTATATTTATGATCAACAATCAAATGATGAATTATTTACAAACTAGTTACTATGACTCCTTTAAATACAAAAATGAAGTAGTTTATTTTGATACACTAAAAGGTATTTGGTATTTTATTTTAAAATACATTTTGATGTATCTTTTCCCATCCCTGGCACTTGATACAGCACACTGATGTTACAAACTTCACATACCTGCCAGTGACTTTACATACTTAGAAAGATGCCGTGTTTTGGTTATAATTTTACACTGATACCATAAAGTGATGATCTGTACAGTGTTACACTACAACAGCAGCACTTCCTGGGTGTGGTCTTCTAAAGACGTGTTCCCTCATGTGTAAAGTTCAGCACATACAGCACTATTATACAGAATCCTCACAGAGCTGTGTTCAGAAATGACTCAACTCTACACCTTACTGTACATAGTGAGATACCCAACACTGATTCTCACTGTATATACACGTAATTTACTTTCACCAGTAACTTTAGTGTAAATTATATTGTGGCTTTAGGGTATTTATTTTTTAAGATACTGTTTTAGTGTGCTTACAAAGTTACCTCATATACTGTATTATTTCTGTATAATTTTCTTTACAGCAGGCAGTTTTGCAGATAAATTTGGACCAATAGATGAAGATGCTAATGGGAAGGAAACTCTGTTACTCTGAAATGTTCATATGAAACCCGCAGTGAACGAATGTTTTTGTGGTACAAACAATATCCTAATGGTGCACCACAGTTTTTACTGCTTAAAGGTGCAAGATCATATAGTTCTGTAGAGCGCAAACCCACTGACACTCGATTAGAGTCCAAAATTACCAGCGACTCTACTGAACTTACTATCAGAGGTCTAAAGCTCTCAGATTCTGCTCTCTATCACTGCGCTCTTAAAGACGCTACACAGTAATACAGAGTCAGTGAAAGACTGTACAAAAACACATCAAAGATATTTCCTTTACCTACTGTTTATTAGTAAACCACAAACACATTTGTGGTAACTGATGCAGCTGAATGAATAGGAAAAGAAGAAATAAAGATTGATTACACATTACTATACATTAACCACATTACATTTACTATATACATGTGGAATTGCAGTTTTCTTTCTGATTGTAATCAATCATTCTGCCTTTTTTATTTATGTGCATGTGTATTAAAAAAAAACAATGTAGGTGAAAATTGTTATAAATGAGCAGAGCTTGAAAGCAGCATTTGCAGTTTTTGGTGGAGTCCATTAGTTAAAATTTAATTAGCATCATTTTTGTTTTATTTCAAATCATTTGTGGTGGTGTACAGAGGCAAAATTCCAAACATTACCACTGTCCAAAATTTATTGTCCACTGGTATGAATTCATGGCCTTTAAGTAAATGAATTCTGTAACAGAATAATCTGTCAGGCCGCTTTTACAGTATGAGATGAAGCTGATCTGAGTTGTGATGAATATGAATAAATATGAGTGGGCGGAGCTACATGTGGAGACATCAGAGACAATCTCACATCCACAACCCTGACAATTATTTCTAAAGCTGGACGTCTGAACTAAACACTCAGGATCACAATGTTATTCCTTTTCTTGCTTTTCTTCACTATTGCTGATATTGGTAAGTTTTATATTACACATGGAATTATTCATTTTAATGGACAGACCCATAAATTTATTATTGAAAAAATGGTCATGATATTATTGTCATTTATTATATAGTAGAAGCTGCTGATATCAGCATTAAACCAGAAGAAACCATTTTATCTGTAACTGAAGGCAGCAACACCACACTGGATCAGCTTACAGACTTCACTGGTATCAACAAAAACCTGGATCAAGACCAGAGTTTCTGCTGCAGATTGATGAAAGAAATGAACATATCACAGAAGCTCAACCACCTCATCCACGATTGTCCATAAAACCTGATAAAACTAATAAGAAAGTGGATCTGCACATCTCCTCTGCTGCTGTATCAGACTCTGCACTGTACTACTGCGCTCTGACGCCCACAGTGACAGGAAACCCAACTCCACTGTACAAAAAGCACTACACATGACTGCAGCAGATTCATGCTTTTCTCACTAGATGGAGCTGTTTACATGTTTACATTCACTTCCATGATATCGACTACACCTGTTCTTCTGTCATACACAATGTTTATGTGTTATCCGAAATCCTGCTCTGGTTTTACTTAGTAACGAGCCTCAGCTGTTATCTACACACTGTCAGCTTGATTTCACAGAACTAAAATTCTCATTAAATATCATTGCTTTATAAAAGCAATATACCTTCCGTACAGAGGTGGGAAGTAACGAAGTACAAATACTTCGTTACTGTACTTAAGTAGATTTTTCTGGTATCAGTATTTTACTTGACTATTTATTTTTCAGACAACTTTTTACTTTTACTCATTACATTTTTACACAAATATCTGTACTTTTTACTTCTTACATTTTCAAAACAGGCTCGTTACTTTAGTTTTGATCCACTGATTTGGTGAAATATCAAATATTTCTTTTCACTGCGCGCAGATTTCAGCCGAACAAACGATTTCCCGTTACTGCGCGTCTTTTTTAATCCGCTGGTGTATAAAGTCCTGACTCTCACTCTTTACGAAGATAAGAATCAGCAGGCAGAAGGCAGTAAGAAGTTTGGGGTAAACGTGGATGAGACAGAAGGAGTCAGTGATGTAAACATGACTGAGATCAGAAACATTCCTGATCATCATCATCATTTCTCTGCTTGTGTTCTATATGTGGATCTTCAGTCTGGACACATTCATTAGGTAACAACATTTTTTATTCGTTTTGTATTCACACACACACACACACATATATATATATATATATATATATACACCAAATCCGCCATGTTTTACACAATTAACCCTCCGGGTGGCGTTTTGTGGGTTTTTTCCCTCATAATGGCGAAACGAACTTAAATGACTGTGTTTATTGATCATACAGATAAAAACAATACATCATTCGAATCTGTAAAATGTCTATGATTATATATATATAAAAGCTTCTTGACTTGAAGATGTGCACTTCTTATCGGTATCACCTCATTAACTGTCCGTGTGGAAACATAGCAAAGGCTCTTAATGATGTCCACATGTCTCTGAACAGTTATAGCCTTTATATTTAATCACTGTACATGATACATGTTTATCTGCACGATTTGCACGATTGCTACTTTTTGCACTTCTGGTAGATGCCAAACTGCATTTCATTGCTGCGTACCTGTACTGTGCAATGACAATAAAGATCTATCTATCTATCTATCTATCTATCTATCTATCTATCTATCTATCTATCTATCTATCTATCTATCTATCTATCTATCTATCTATCTATCTATCATCTATCTGTCTGTCTGTCTGTCTGTCTGTCTGTCTGTCTGTCTGTCTGTCTGTCTGTCTATCTATCATCTATCTATCTATCTATCTATCTATCTATCTATCTATCTATCTATCTATCTATCTATCTATCTATCTATCTATCTATCTATCTATCTATCTAATACCAATATGATGTGAGGTCCAGTTAACAGCTAAAACGGGTAGAAGTAATAACTACTTTTTACTTAAGTGCATGTCAGAGCCAAGACTTCTTTACTTTCACTTAAGTAAAAAGGTATAATCAGTACTTCAACTTTTACCCGAGTATTTCAAAACATGAGTATCTGTACTTCTACTTAAGTAAATGATGTGTGTGCTTTTGCATCATTCACACGTTGTTCCTTCTCACCCTTAATTAACAGGTACAGTATATTTAGGCTCAAGTCACAGTTTGTCTCAGTATCTTACATGTTCTCACACAAGCCTTTAATAAATTCTCCAGCACTGCATTACTGTTTATATATTTCTGCAATGTTTATGGGCATGTTATATAGTCACTATGTAGGTTTCTTTCAAACCATGTTACCTTTTTGAAAGCATTATAATTGAAAAATATGTCACTAGTGATTATGATTGTTGTGTGGTTGTGTGAGCAGACAAAAAATACAACTAATTAATGTGATAGGATTGGCGAGTCCCTTCCTGCTTCCGGATTAGTCGGTCGATGTGCTCATTGTATGTCCTATCATTGGGCAAGGGGGATGTATAAATTTGGCTGGGGAGCATGTTGTTGTCACGGGTGCTACGCCCCTGTCTGCGTCATCACGAGTCGCCAGTCAGAGCTGTCTGTTTGGGTAAACCTTGCGGCTGGTGTTGGGTTGGCGTGGTTCCTCGCGGCAGCGTATAGTCCGAGGTGAGCCGGTTTTAATAATACCGACAGTGCCTGCCTTTACACGTTGTACCATGGTGTGGTAGATCTATTAAATCGAGTAAGCCTACGGGTGCACAGAAGTGCTGTGTACGCGATTTCTGGGAAAGACCCCACACACGATCTACAGAACGAGCCTGCAGCTTTCGGGCTTACCCTTATAGTAACCTGTGTTTCCGGATCACTCATCCCAATGGAGCCGAGTGCTGAAGGCGGGGCGGATTGTGGTGGTGGTATTGCTTCACGAGTGCTGTGCTGTGTGCCGTGGTGTGTGTGAGTGTCTACACAGGTGCAACCAAAAGTTGTGTGGTGCTGTGGAGGCCGATTAGTGCCCTTGATCCCCGTTGTTACGCCTTGGCTCCTGCATCCACATCTATAAAGGTGTCTGATTATTGAAGTTATCTGTGTTATGGTTGAGTAATTCCTGTTTTTGGTTTTCCATTAGGTGCATCAGATACTTTTATCATTAATAAAAATCCATACTAATTTTACCCACGTCTTCCGCTGATTCTTTATATATGAACCTGTGTTGCCTAAGTGCAAGTTATTTTCCCTGGCCAAGTGTCAGGGTGGCGTAGTCGCTACATTTCCTTGCGTCAGTCCTCGGTGTGTCATGCCACATTTACATAAGCAGCAGTTTATAGTGCAGAAATGTCTAGTTGTTGAGATTCCAGAGAAAAATGATCAGACTGACTGGAGCTGAAAGAAAAGCTTTAATAACTAAATCAAGAATCTCAATGCACAACACATAGAATATTGAGATGTTTACCAAGAACTAGAATCTGAGGCTAGACTGGACACTTTCACAAGATTCTGTGCTGAACACATACATTATGAATAATGAAATAATATAAAGAAAGTTTACTGGTTGATAAATAAATAGTGTTACTTATAAATAGTGTTTTTGTTTAATTTGGAGACACAACAAACACCTTTTATTCCAGATATGTGTAAAAGGTGAAGTCAGATGCAGTGTGTTAATCAGCAATAGTAGAATAGTTGTGTGTTGTATTTGGAGACTCAGTTCACTGTCACTGATGCTGTAAAGTGATGATATGTACAGTGTTATACTACAATAGAAGCACTTCCTGGGTGTGGTCTTCTAGAGACGTGTTCCCTCGTGTAAAGTTCAGCACATACAGCACTATTATACAGAATCCTCACAGAGCTGTGTTCAGAAATGACTCAACTCTACACCTTACTGTACATAGTGAGATACAAACCACTGATTCTCACTGCAGTTACAGGTAATCAACACTCATTTCTTAATTAGTTGTATTATTGAACACCAAATGTATATTTTAAACATTAATTTATTGGTTGTTTTGGTTATGTTTACAAAAGAGATTGATTTTATGCCACATTTATTAATTCACATTTTCTTCTTTACAGCAGGCAGTTTTGCAGATAAAATTGGAGCGACAGATGAAGATGCCAATATTATAGGAAAAGAAACAGATGCTGTTACTCTGAATGTTCATATAAGTCAGGCAGTGAAAGCATTCGTCTTTACTGGTACAAACAAGATCCTAACAGCACACCACAGTTTTTATTGTATAAAGGCGCAAGGTCACTAAGTTCTGCAAGCACTCCTACTGACACTCGATTACAGACACAAACATTCAGAGACTCTACTGAACTTACTATCAGAGGTCTGGAGCTCTCAGATTCTGCTCTCTATCACTGCGCTCTTAGAGACATAGCACAGCAATACAGAGTCACTGAAAGCCTTTACAAAAACCTAACAATGGAATATATGAAGCTTCTTAAACCACAACATATTAAAGGTGTTCATTTTATTAAATTGTCACTTAACCACAGACACAAACAACATTTGTAGCAACAGATGCAGCTGGAAGAAAGATAAAAGAATAATAAAGAATTAACACTAACATTTTCATCACAGCAGTCTGCAAATATATCTACATTTTAAATGCTCCAAAATATATTCAATGACATTTCCAGATCTATTGTGTCCCGTCTACTCTCTGTAATTAAATTCAGGAATGTTTTCCTTTTTTTCCTGTAATAAACTGTAATTAATTGCCATCCATTCATTGTTAATTGGTTCATGTGTTTATTATGTACTTGTATAAACAGTACCAGGTAAAGGTTTGGACACACATTCTCTGTGGGAGTCATGCAGTTTAAATGTGCCCTCAGTGTTGATTAAATCACCAACAGTGTCACAGCAAAGCAGCTCCACACCATCACACACCCTCCTTCATGCTTCACAGTGGAAACCACACATTCAGGAACTGTCAATTTACCCACTGTATGTGTAGCAAAGAGATGATGGTTAGAACCAAAAATATATTTTCTAAAACATAAATAAAATGAAAACATTTCTAAATTTCTGCAAAAATAAATATATAAATGAATAAATGTTAAAGGAAATGCTAAAAAAAAAAAATGTAATTCTGTATTTATTTTCCCTCAGTGCAACATGTTAATAAGAGGATGTAAAACAAGCATCAGTATGTGGAGTTTATGACACCAGTGTCTGATTGTTGTAAAAGTGTGGTGTTTAACAGTTTGCATTAAATTAGAATAGAAGGATGAAGTCAGACTAGTAATTATTCCAGCACTGCTCGACTGGTCCCATCATCTCTCAGGGTAAGAAGTAGATATACATCAAGACTCTTTTCTGTTCTGGCACCGAGGTTGTGGAATGAACTTCCCTAGATGTCCGAACAGCTGAGTCACTGTGTGTCTTCAAATGACAGGTGAAGACCTACAGTACCTCTTCAGTGACAGGAAATCCAGCTGCACTGTACAAAAACCCTGACACAGTTTTGTTAAGGTTTTTGAAGAAAGTTCTGACAAATACTTTGAGAGGTTTAAATACCCTTCTCACTCATGTTTATAAAGTGAATATATTGTGGGTACATGCTGCATATTAAGAAACAACATTTTTTTTTTTTGGTAAATACTCTACACTGGTCATTTCTGTGGTGGATATGAAGCCTGTCCCAGGATCTCCAGAGTGTGAGGTGTGAATACACCCTGAATGAGATATCAGTCCTTTGCAGAACCTTATGCACAAACCATTTCACACACTCATTCACACTTCAATTTATTCTAGCAAATTTCCTATAGTCATGTTTTTTAGAAACCACACAGACACACACATTGTTGCATTTGTGGTGAGTTGAAGGAAAATTATCAATATTAGACTGTGGTTTTAAGCTGCTCCTAGTAGATGGATTTCTAAATTTAAATTGCTCCTGGGTTTGAATACGTTAGCAATGTGTTTATGACTTGTATGTGGGAGTAAATATTTATTATTGCGTTAAGGTTTATCTCCTTGGTGAACACAAGATGGCGCAGTCACTTATCTTACTGTGGGAAAAGTACTAGAGCTCCACACAACCCTGCTCACATTCTCTGATGATGAATCATCGTTTTCACAATAAAACCTCTGTGATATAAACTACAGCTGTTCTTCTATCATACACACCGCACTAATATTATCCTCACTCCTGCCCTGATTAACACTCACAGATACGGACTTTCAACGGACTTTGAACTCCCTTGGGAAATTGCCCGAACACCGCGGACCGCTGATTCAGCTCGGCCGACAGCGAGACCACAGTGCCGGCGGCGAGACCGTAAACAAAGGAGGGGGAAGCGTGGCGGCATCAGGGCTAAGCTAAGGCTAAACCCGCATCAACCATCGATTCCCAGCATCTTCCTTGCCAATGTACGGTCTCTTGCTAACAAAATGGATGAGTTGCTGCTACGGATATCATCACACAAACGGATTAAGGAATGTAATGTCATGATTTTTACGGAAACATGGCTCAACAACAACATTCCCAGCAGCGCCATTGAGCTCGGGGGTCGCAGTGTTTATCGGGCGGACAGGACGGCAGAGGACTCTGGTAAGCGCAGAGGTGGAGGTCTGTGCATTTATGTTAACAACTCATGGTGCACGGACTCTACTGTTACTGAAAGTCATTGCTCTGTTCATTTAGAGTATTTGATGATTAAGTGCAGACCCTTTTATTTACCAAGAGAATTCTCAGCCATTGTTGTGACTGCAGTGTACATTCCGTCGGATGCTAATGCTAAGCTAGCTATGGAAGAACTGCATGCAGCTATCAGCAAACAGCAGTCTACACATCCGGAAGGAGCCATCATTGTCGCTGGAGATTTCAACCACTCCAACCTGAAATCTGTTCTACCAAAATTTCACCGCAATGTCTCCTGCTCTACTAGAGGGGACAAAACACTGGACCAGGTATACACAAACATACCTGGGGCATACACGGCCATTCCCCTCCCCCACTTGGGTCAGTCTGATCACCTCTCTTTGTTCATGCTACCCAAATACACACTACTGATCAAACGTGTGAAACCAGCTGTGAGGACAGTAAAGGTATGGCCAGAGGGGGCCATTTCATCTCTACAACAACAGTTTCAGGATACTGACTGGAACATGTTCGCTTCACAGGCCACACTGGACTCTCACACAGACATGGACAGTTACACATCATCTGTTTTGGACCATATTAACACGTGCATTGACAATGTCACTACCTTCAAACACGTGAAATGCTTTCCTAACCATAAGCCGTGGATGAACTCTGAAGTCCGTCTCCTGTTGAAAGCAAGAGATGCTGCCTTTAAATCTGGCAGTGCAGAGGACTACAACAGAGCCAGGTCCAACCTGAAAAGGGGCATCAGGAAAGCAAAGCTCACATTTAAACGCCACATAGAAGAGCACTTCCACAACTCTGACCCCAGACGCATGTGGAAAGGCATCCAGTCAATCACGGACTACAAACCCACAGCTCAACCAACCAGCAGTGGCTTCCAACTGAACGAACTTAATCTCTTTTTTGCTCGTTTTGACCAAAGCACAGGACACTTTACACCAACCACGGACTCTGCTACTGTCTATTCAGTGTTCAGCAGAGTGGATGCACGAAAGGCAGCTGGCCCGGATGGCATACCGGGACGTGTTCTCAGAGCATGCGCTGGACAACTGGCACAGGTTTTTACTGACATTTTCAACCTGTCACTGGCCCAAGCCACGGTACCAACATGCCTGAAGACCACAACCATCATACCTGTGCCTAAGCACTCAGCTGCTAAATGCCTGAATGACTTTCGCCCGGTTGCACTCACCCCCATTGCTATGAAGTGCTTTGAGAAACTGGTCCTGAATCACCTCACTGCGGGCCTACCACCTACACTGGACCCACACCAGTATGCCTATCGCCCGAACAGGTCAACAGAGGATGCAGTTTCCACAGCTCTTCATTCTGCTCTCACCCACCTGGATAAAAGCAACACGTACATCAGAATGCTGTTCATTGACTTTAGCTCTGCATTCAATACAGTCTTCCCCACTGTACTGATCACTAAGCTCAGTGAACTGGGTATCTGCACCTCCACTTGCAGATGGATTCTGGACTTTCTCACCAACAGACCTCAATCTGTCAGGTTGGGAAACCAGGTATCCTCAACCCTAATTCTGAACACTGGCATACCACAGGGCTGTGTTCTGAGCCCACTGCTCTACTCCCTGTTCACCCATGATTGTGCTCCTCTGTATAACTCTAACATCTTCATCAAGTATGCAGATGACACCACCGTGGTCGGCCAGATCGACAACAACGACGAATCGGCCTACAGGGAAGAGATCCGTAATCTGGCAGCATGGTGTGCCACCAACAACCTGACCCTCAACGCCACAAAGACCAAAGAGCTCATTGTGGACTTCCGGAAATCCAACAGCGGGAGACATCTACCAGTCAACATCAATGGAACCGAGGTAGAGCGAGTCTCCAGCTTTAAGTTCCTGGGAGTTCACATCTCTGAGGATCTGTCCTGGCAGCAGAACACGTCAGCTCTGGTAAAAAAAGCACAACAACGCCTGTACTTCTTGAGAAGTCTCAAGAAATCTCATCTGTCCCCGGGGATTTTAACGAGCTTCTACCGCTGCATCATTGAGAGCATCCTGACCAACTCCATCACTGTATGGTACGGAGGCTCGACTGTGTGTGAACGTAAAGCACTGCAAAGGGTGATCAAAACCGCCCAACGCATCACTGGCACCCAACTACCTGCCATTGAACAACTTCACCACAGCAGATGTCTGCGCAGAGCTCACAGCATCATCAAGGACTCTTCACATCCCAGTCATAAACTGTTTAACCTCCTTCCATCACGAAGGAGATACAGGAACTTACGCACCAGAACCAGCAGGTTCAGGGACAGCTTTTTTCCATCCACCATCACATTACTGAACTCTACACTACACCGCTAGATCACTACAAAACAAACACAAAAAAGACTGTATATAACCTCTGTACAATACATGTACATATTACATATTATATCTTTTTCACTCCTCAGTACATCTGCACTTTTTACATCTGTATGTATATTTATCATTACTGTATATTCTGCCCAACATTTCACATTCATCTGTGTATATAATGTATGTGTATATATTTATATATATATATATTTTTTTTTTATATATAGTAGACTGTTTATTCAGCTTGCTACTCCTTAATGCCATAATCCTGTGATCCTGTAACCTTTCATTTCTGCACATTTTTCTTAATTACTGTACGCCTCCATATTTATACTTCTGAATGTCCACACATCTCTGCACTGAAATAACCTTTATATTTATTCACTGTATATACTTCATATATATACCACTGCTGTAAATATGCCAGATAGTTATCTGCACTGTAAATATGCTAGATATTTATCTGCACTTTTGCACGACTGCTACATTTTGCACTTCTGGTAGATGATCTATCTATCTACTACTCTTAGTAGCTCAACTCATTTATAGAGACACCATTCTGATAAAACTACACAACTGTCCACTTCACACTAAACTGTCATAAGAATAAATACTCATTAATACTCATAACTCATACTTTTATTAGAGCTGAGCATCAAGAGGTTTAACAGTCATTAAGAAGCAAATAAAAAATATAAATCTCTTTTCATTTCCCTTTTTCTCAATAAACCTTATTTATTTCTAATTCTAACATTAGGTAATACAGTATATCTGTTATAGCTGAAGCCCCACATTTGGAGACACCACTAAAATACACAACTAAAATATATAGTAGTGTAATTGTTAGTTCATATTTTAATTAGCTAAAATGATTGTATTTACATAATTACACCGGCCTACACATGTGATGCTGTGGGGTGGAGCTTCATGACCCTTTATGATGTTCACATATTAGAGTACAGAAAGAATATTTTTATTTAGCTAAAATCATTCATCATGTTCACTGTTATATTCATTTGTCTGTGGCTTTCACTAGGTGAGTTATACACTGACTTTTTGCTAATAAGAAACATTAATAGTGATTTATCAGTGACTGCAAGTCAGACTTAAGTAGTTTTTGGCTTGATTATGTGAAAAATAGTTGTGTTATTTTCTCTATGACAGGTGACTCCATGGCAGATTCAATAGAGCCACTTTTCACTCATAAAGCAGTAGATGAAGGTGATGATGTTACTCTGCCCTGCAACTACAAAACAAGTGATCCAAACAACTACCTGCACTGGTACAGACAACATCCAAAATCTAATCCTGTGTTCCTTCTTTTTATTTATGATACAACTGGACTTAAAAGTGGCTCAATTCCACCACGTCTGGATGTTAGGGTTGATAAAAGTAATAAAAGAGTGGATCTGATCATCTCCTCTGCTGCTGTATCAGACTCTGATCTATACTACTGTGCTCTGGCACCCACAGTGACAGGAAATCCAGCTGCACTGTACAAAAACCCTGACACCTTTATGTTATACTGAAATCTGCCAACAGGGGGAGACAGTGGCTTAGTGATTGGTATGTTTGATTTGGACTTTTGAGACTGAAGGTTCTGAATCTCACCTCCACTGTGTGTGCTGAATTTGTTTCCACTGTGCCTCAGATGTCTCCTCCACCAACCCAAAGACATGCCTTGTTGGCTAATTGTTGACAAAACAATTTTATGTATCTTTAAGCAGGTGACTAAAACTTCATGACAAGTGCAGTTCTGTTCTTTTGCACAGTGTTCAGTGTGAGAAAGTTTGAAGGAAAAATGTGAATAATTTCTCAAAGGTTTGTTGGATTAAAACATTCAGTTCAATTCAATTGTATTTGTATATTAGTTTTAACACTAAATATTCTCCCAAAGTAATTTTACAGAAATAAATAGATAACAAAAATAAATTTCATATTTGTAGATAATAAATGCATACCTAGTGAATAGAAAAAGGAAAGATTTGAGAGAAACTCATCCTCATCTGGGTGACAACAAATATCAGTTCCTTTTACTTCCAGCGTTGTAGAGGTTTTTAACTCTTTACTGATGGAGACCGGATTCATCCCATTTAACTGTTCATGCAAATTGTATCCCAAAACCATTGAAGCAGACTGTTTATATTAATTACAGTAATCCATCTTCATTGTTCCTGAGTTTAATCCTTAGTTCTTGAGTGTAAACAACCTAGAATAAAGATCAGTTAAAAACATGTCTCCTGTCTGCACCATGTGACTTTTTCTGTAGTTTTATGTATCACTTAACTTTCAGAATAAACAGATTCAATACTAAATAATCTGATTAAATACTAACTACATACTTCCTCACAACTCAATTCACTAATACAGAGAACACATTAGGTAATGTGTCAGTTTCCTTTACAATAGAATATGTTTCTTAAAATTAAAGGAAATTAATGTGTTAAATGTTTGTAGTTAATTATGTTTCACAGTTGATCACCTCAGAGAAAATTATATCTAAATACAATAGAATAAAGTGTTTTAATGAAGTAAAAACATACAAGAATGTCTATATATTAATTGATCAGAGTCACAGAGAAAAGAATTGTCATGACTACACCTCAGTAAAAGTGGGCAGAGCTCGATGTGGTGAGATACAGTTTAGACAGTTTCACAGAGATACTGACATTTATATCTACTGCAAGACACAACCATCATGTTCCTCTTCTTTCTTTTCATAGTTGTTCAAATCATTGGTAAGTCTTTTATATTCTACACAAACTTTATGTGGATGCTGGAGATTTGTACTGAAACATAAACATGATGATGAACAAACATGTTAATAAGCAATGAAATTAGAAATATTTGTTGTTGTAATGTGTTTACAGCAGGAGCTGTTGGCAGCAGCATTACACCAGAACAAACCATCATATCTTCACCTGAAGGCAGTAACACCACACTGACCTGCACATATGATGACTCAGCTGATTATCTCTACTGGTATCAACAAAAAACTCAATCAGGACCAGAGTTTCTTCTGCTTGTAATTAAATCTTCAAATTATGTCACAAAAGCTAAACAACTGGACCCAAGAATATCCATCAGACTTCATAAAAATGAACAGAAAGTAGATCTGGAGATCTTTCCTGCTGCAGTATCAGACTCTGCACTGTACTACTGCGCCATGGAGCCCACAGTGACACAAAACTCATACACACTGTACAAAAAGTGAAGCTTGTGTTTTTCTCTTTCAACAGGGGGCGCTGTTCACCTGTGTCACTTAAATACACTTTCATTTCTTAGGCTTTTATGCTTATTTGTTCTGGATATCAACAATCATCTTAATTTTTGGAATGGGTATTGATTGCAGAGTCAATAAACGCATTATAGTGAATAAACTTATAGTGACTTATTTATGAATTTATATTCATAATAAATATATTTCTTTAAAGCTTCTTTGGCAATGTGCACTTTTACAAGTGGTATGTAAATAAAATGTAATTAAATTTAAAGTAATCAACTGAAAATAAATCCAAAGCAAAAATAATTATCTCTGCTGGTGATTGTGATGAAATAGATATCTAACAAAACTTTAATAACCTCAGCATGAATCTCTGCTAATAATTAATCAATATGATTTCATTATTAGCAGTAGTTATTTGACACCTTAAAATATTGCACTTGAAAAGGATGTACAGTCTTTATGATATATGCCTTTCAAATATAAAATAGGATTTTGTATTTAAGAGGGTTGATGAAAATGGCTATATATTTCATATCAAAATACTTTAGTATTTTGTATTTCTGTTGTTTTAAAATGCTGTAAAATACTTTGTAAAATCTACATGATGGTATCCTAAAAATGCAGCTTCTGATTAGCGCTTACTCAGTAGTTTTCCACACTTGTTAACATCAGAACAGAAAATTGATCCATATGGAAGAAGATGATGAAAGTAAGCAACCTGCAGGCTGCCAGCTTTCAAATTGGTGTCTAATGATTGATAAATAAATATTTGATAGCCGAAAATTTTAACTTCATTGAAGTAGCTGTTTAGTAGGATCATGATTTTGCATCCCATTGCATGAATGACTTCCTGAGTCAGTCAACCACAGACAAATACAAATGTAGTGGTAGCATGCAGCTGAAAGAAATTGAAAAAATAAATAAATAAATTACACAAAATGTTTCTTAAATAAAAGTATTATTTAGCCGTTAACAAAGCCATTATGTCAGCTGTTACTGGACTGTGTCATTTTTATTTAGAATAAATCTTTCCTGTTCAGTTTTCTTTACGAATTCTTATAATCATTATGTCTCAGTTAAACAATCAGTCACTAAAGTAATTTATTTATCATGAATACACACACAAATGCATGTTCCTTTACTGGATGTCAGTTAATGCAGTGTGTTTTTGTCAGGATCATGGACATGAAATAACTTTACCCATCAGCCCCTGAAATCACATGACTTGGACACATGTCTCTGATCTCTCACACTTGTTCCTTCTCACCCTTAATTAACATGTACAGTATATTTAGGCTCAAATCACAGTTTGTCTCAGTATCTTACATGTCCTTTAACCTCTTAGCCTTCAGCACAGATTTTGGGACTCACAGCTGAAACCAAATTTAAATCCCAACAGTTCTTGATAAAAGTTGGCTACATACACAATTTAAAAAGAAGACACTTTGTGCTTTACTGTCTATTATTGCTTTCTTTTATTGTAAACAAAGTCCAGTTAGCACGAGCTTTAAAATGCTGTTTGTGTTGACCTGAGAGCTGCATCACTTCCTGGTTCGTCACTACGCACGTGCTGCTTTAACCAGTAAGAGTTTATAAAGAGTAATAAAACTAAGATTCACACACGTGGAGAATAAAATCCTCCCATATATTGTTAGAATCCTGCACTTATTGGCTACATTGTTCATTAATCATTTAGTTTTCATAATGCTACTGGCTGGAAATAAAAGGTTTGAAATGAGAGGTGGCGCATAAAATAAAAACATGAGACACCTGCAGAGAGAGAGAGAGGAGACTCCACCCAAAATTTATACTCTTTTACTTTATTTGTATTTATTTTAGTTTTTTTTGTGGTTTCAAGCGTTTTGTAACACTATATTCTACCGGCCATATTTGTTTTTTTACCAGCAAGATGTCATTTTTTATGTGAAAGTTATTCGGAAATATATACAAACACAGCCTAGGTTCTGTGACGTAAACAAAGGAATAAACATCTAAATTACAACACGATTGTTTGTTTGGAGCAGAAATGCTTTACGGCATGTTGTTCACTGGACCCATATCTTTCCTTATAAACCGGGATTAGCAGCTATGGATGTGTTTGTGACTCATTATTACAATAATAAGTAATAACAATAGTAAGTAGTGCATTTTTTTATGCATGTTGTTGTTGTGTACTCCTCATCTGGGTGACAACAAATATCAGTTCCTTTTACTTCCAGCGTTGTAGAGGTTTTTAACTCTTTACTGATGGAGACCGGATTCATCCCATTTAACTGTTCATGCAAACTGTATCCCAAAACCATTGAAGCAGACTGTTTATATTAATTACAGTAATCCATCTTCATGGTTCCTGAGTTTAATCCTTAGTTCTTGAGTGTAAACAACCCTAGAATAAAGATCAGTTAAAAACATGTCTCCTGTCTGCACCATGTGACTTTTTCTGTAGTTTTATGTATCACTTAACTTTCAGAATAAACAGATTCAATACTAAATAATCTGATTAAATACTAACTACATACTTCCTCACAACTCAATTCACTAATACAGAGAACACATTAGGTAATGTGTCAGTTTCCTTTACAATAGAATATGTTTCTTAAAATTAAAGGAAATTAATGTGTTAAATGTTTGTAGTTAATTATGTTTCACAGTTGATCACCTCAGAGAAAATTATATCTAAATACAATGGAATAAAGTGTTTTAATGAAGTAAAAACATACAAGAATGTCTATATATTAATTGATCAGAGTCACAGAGAACAGAATGGTCATGACTACACCTCAGTAAAAGTGGGCAGAGCTCGATGTGGTGAGATACAGTTTAGACAGTTTCACAGAGATACTGACATTTATATCTACTGCAAGACACAACCATCATGTTCCTCTTCTTTCTTTTCATAGTTGTTCAAATCATTGGTAAGTCTTTTATATTCTACACAAACTTTATGTGGATGCTGGAGATTTAAACAAGTGACAAAAATTGGCTTCTTCAAGTGTAGTGTTCAATATGAGTAAAAAAAAAAAAGATATAAATAATTTCTCAAAAGTGTGTTGGTATAAAATATTCTGTTCAATTACATTTTACTTGTATAACAGATTTAACAATAAACATTTCCCAAAGTACCTTTACAGAAATAAATAGATTACAGAAATGTTAGATATGTTAGATATGAAATGTTACAGAAATTATAGTTCCAGCTTTCTTGAGGTTTTCAACTGTTCACTGATTCAGCTCATTCAACTGTTCATGAGAAATGCACCCCAAAATCACTGTAGCAGACTGTTTATATTAATTACAGTCCAAATCCATCTTCATGGTTACTGAGTTTAATCCTCAGTTCTTGAGTATAAACAACCCTAAAATAAAGATCAGTTATAACCATGGCATTTATGAGTCTATAGTGCTGCATTTTTACAGAAAACAAATCATATCACACTGTGCTGATATCATATGAACCATGAATAGAATTGTCATGACTACACCTCAGTAAAAGTGGGCGGAGCTCGATGTGGTGAGATACAGTTTAGACAGTTTCACAGAGATACTGACATATCTACTGCAAGACACAACCATCATGTTCCTCTTCTTTCTTTTCATAGTTGTTCAAATCATTGGTAAGTCTTTTATATTCTACACAAACTTTATGTGGATGCTGGAGATTTGTACTGAAACATAAACATCATGATTCAGTTGGTAAATAATTTATTAAGCAATGAAATTAGAAATATTTGTTGTTGTAATATGTTTACAGCAGAAGCTGTTGGCAGCAGCATTACACCAGAACAAACCATCATATCTTCACCTGAAGGCAGTAACACCACACTGACCTGCACATATGATGACTCAGCTTTTTATCTCCACTGGTATCGACAGAAACCTCAATCAGGACCAGAGTTTCTTCTGCGTATTATTAAATCCACAGAAAGTGTCACTAGAGCTGAACAACTTGATCCATGAATTTCCATCAGACTTCATAAAGACAAAAAGAAAGTAGATCTGGAGATCTTTCCTGCTGCAGTATCAGACTCTGCACTGTACTACTGCGCCATGGAGCAAAACTCATACACACTGTACAAAAAGTGAAGCTTGATTTATTTTCCCCATCAGAAGGGGGAGCTGTTCACCTGTTTCATTTAAATACAGGTTACTTTCTTAGTTCAAAACTTTTATGTTTAATTGCTCAAAATATCAACAATTATCTTCTTACCTGTGTTGGGTGATGGTATTGTTTGACAAAACAATTAAGAAACCAACAGAAAATGAATCTTTAATTAGAAAGAATAGTTTCTGCTGAGGTTTAAGATGAAAATATGATCCTGATAAAGGATGTCATATTTAAAATAGCTCTTGATCCTGCACACTGGTGTTAGATAGTCAGGTTCTTAGGCAGCAATCTGTTCCTTCTGTTTATTGTTCCTCAGTGCTCTTGCTGCTATGTGGAGTCAAAATACAGAACTGACAGCACAAGATGGTAATGGAATACTTTTAATGTCTTCAAAGTAAAATGTTACTCAGATTTACATTTCAAACACTCTATGAAGGACTATATGAACCTTCCACAACTTTCCTAAAATATCATGAATGTGATGTTTGAAAAAGTCAAGCTTAATTATTTTATGATTTAAAAATTCTATAACAATAATTAAAGACACAATCAGTCATGATAAGTGATTAGGAATAGTTGTGTATTGTATTCGGAGATTCAGTTCACTGTCACTGATACTGTGAAGTGATGATCTGTACAGTGTTATACTACAACAGCAGCACTTCCTGGGTGTGGTCTTCTAGAGACGTGTTCCCTCATGTGTAAAGTTCAGCACATACAGCACTATTATACAGAATCCTCACAGAGCTGTGTTCAGAAATGACTCAACTCTACACCTTACTGTACATAGTGAGATACACACCACTGATTCTCACTGTAGTTACAGGTAATTCATATTCACCAGTTAATTCAGTGTACATTTTCATGTTTTAAGGCTTTAGACTATTTATTTTTTAAGTAAATTCTTTAGTGTGCTTACTTTATCTTCTTTTTTGCAGGCAGTTTTGGAGACAAAATTGGACCGACTGATAAAGATGCCAACATCATAAGTAAAGAAACGGAAACTGTTACTCTAAAATGTTCATATGAGACAAACAGTGAACGCATTTGGCTTTACTGGTACAAACAATATCCAAACAGCACACCACAATTTTTACTGTATAAAGGTGCAAGGTCAGCATCTACAGAGCGCAAACCCACTGACACTCGATTAGAGTCCAAAACTACCAGAGACTCTACTGAACTTACTATCAGAGGTCTAAAGCTCTCAGATTCTGCTCTCTATCACTGCGCTCTTAGAGACGTAGCACAGTAATACAAAGTCATTGAAAAGCTGTACAAAAACCTAACAATGGTTTATATGAAGTGAATAAAACCACAGATTAAAGATAATCCTTTTACCAGTGTATCAGTCAACCACAGATAAGAACAAATGTTGAGGTAACATACAGCTGGAATAAATAAAAAAAAAAAAAATAAATAAAAAAAAGTAAATAAATAAATTACACAAAATTTTTCTTGAATAAAAAGTATTGTTTTGACTTTAACAAAGCCATTATGTCAGCTGTTACTGGACTGTGTCATTTTTAATTAGAATAAATCTTTCCTGTTCAGTTTTCTTTATGAATTCTTATAATCATTATGTCTCAGTTAAACAATCAGTCAATAAAGTAATTTATTCATCATGAATACACACAAATGCATGTTCCTTTACTGGATGTCAGTTAATGCTGTATCTTTTTGTCAGGATCATGGCCATGAAATAACTTTACCCATCATCCCCTGAAATCACATGACTTGGTCACATGTCTCTGATCTCTCACACTTGTTCCTTCTCACCCTTAATTAACATGTACAGTAGATTTAGGCTCAACTCACAGTTTGTCTCAGTATCTTACATGTTCTGACACAAGCCTTTAATAAATTCTCCAGAAATACATTACTTTTTTTATATTGGTACGACAATGATGTGCATGTTATAAAGGCGCCAGATGTTAAAAAAACTGACCTTTTTGAAAGCATTATAATGGAAAAATGCGACAACTATGATTGGTGTGTGTTTGTGTGCCAGACAAAGAACAACAAAATAAAATAAACAACAAATATCTGTACAGAAATGTCTAGTTGTTAAGAGGTGAGAGGAGAATGATCAGACTGACTGGAGGTGACAGAATAAAGCTTTAATATCTGAATCAAGCATCTCATTGCACAACACATACAACAGCAGAAGAACACATTAAGTAAGAATAAGAATCTGAGGCTACACTGCACACTTTCACAAGATTCTGTGCTGAACACATACATTATAAATAATGAAATAATGTAAAGAAAGTTTGCTTATTGAGGGAGATAAATAGTGTCTTTCTTCAATCTAAAGACACAACACACATCTCTAACTCCAGCTGTGTGTAAAAGGTGAAGTCAAATGCAGTGTGTTGATCAGGAACAGTGGAATAGTTGTGTGTGTATTGGAGACTCAATTCACTGTCACTGATACTGTGAAGTGATGATCTGTACAGTGTTTTACTACAACAGCAGCACTTCCTGGGTGTGGTCTTCTAGAGACGTGTTCCCTCATGTGTAAAGATCAGCACATACAGCACTATTATACAGAATCCTCACAGAGCTGTGTTCAGAAATGACTCAACTCTACACCTTACTGTACATAGTGAGATACACACCACTGATTCTCACTGTAGTTACAGGTAATTCTTCACCATTTAATAATTTTGTTATTGTAATTAATATTCATGTAATTAGGCAGTAATATAGTTGCTGTGCTAACATTAAAAATACTTTCAATATTTATTTCTTTACTTTCTTTTATTACAGCAGGCAGTTTTGCAGATACAATTGGGCCGTTAGACATCAACATTGTCAAACATGAAACAGAAACTGTTACTCTGAAATGTTTCTATGATTCAGGCAGTGAACACATTTGGCTTTATTGGTATAAACAATATCCTAACAGTGCACCACAGTTTTTATTGTATAAAGGTGCAAGATCAAGATCTGGTGATGGGCGCACTCCTGATGATCGTCGATTAGAGACCAAAACTACCAGAGACTCTACTGAACTTACTATTACTTATACTTTTGGAAACCTGTCTGTGATTATATGATTTCTGTTGTAACTAAAGTTTTAGTGAGCTCTCCCTTCACCCAGACTCAATGCGCTACAACTGCTTGCATCTAAACAGTAGCCGACCAAGTAAGTCATTGTTCACTGTCTTCCTCCTTCCTTTCATAACTACAGTGGTACCTTGACCTACGAGTGCATTAATGTACGAGTTTTCCGAGGTACGAGCGGTCACTCGGTCGATTTTTCTGCTTCGTTACGCGAGCAAAAAATTTAAGTACGAGCTCGAGACATCACTGCTAGATGGAGTGATAGTAAAAAACTATGCCTTGCAGCTCAGAACACAGGTGAAGTGCGTTTTTTCGTTTCCGTTCGCAAAGTTCATTAGTCTAATGTCATGTCGCTCAGTTTTTTTGGCTCCAGTATCGACATTAAGAGGATCAACATTCTCTAAAACTGCTGAATGTGTCCAGAATGTTTGCCTTGATTTAAGTTTACTTTAGTATCGTATTGCTATGTATGTAATGATGCAATAAAATGGCTACAATCATGTTTGACTTACTATGTACCGTATTTTTCGGACTATAAGCCGCTACTTTTTCCCCACGTTTTGAACGGCTTAAACAACGAAGCGGCTAATTTATGGATTTTTCCTGTGTTTTTCCTGGTTTCACAAATTTCAAGACTAAAAACTGAGCGACTTAACATTAGACCAATAAAAATTTCCAAACGGAAGTGAAAACACGCACCTTACCTGTGTTCTGAGCTGCATGGCTTCGGGAGAAAGACTTTCACCAGTGTTGATTTTTAAATGCACAACGATGCCAAAAGATAAACTCCCAAAAGAAATACAGTCGTACCTTGACCTACGAGTTTAATTCGTTCCGTGGACGAGTTTGCTCACACATCAAATCAGTTTTCCATATTGAAAATACTTAAAATGGCATTAATCCGTTCCAACTCTCAAAATGACACCCCATTTTTATGTTTCATGTTATTAAATTGGAAAATAAATTTCTAAATAACAAATCTTGTATAAAAACATAATAAAAAGAGTATGTAAAGATATAAGGTTTTATTCAGTGTATTTTCCTTGGAGATGAGACGACTTGAGCTAACGAAAATGCCGGGGTGTGTGTGAGAGAGAGAGAGAGAGAGAGAGAGAGAGAGAGAGAGTGTGTGAGTGAGTGAGTGAGTGTGGGGAGGGGGTAAAGGCGATAAGCGGAGGCAGAGGGAAAACTCATTTTTTACTATTACTCCTGTACACTACGTATCCCTAAACTTTAAAATTCGTACTTTTTCTTCTTTGCTTATCTTAATTTTTGTTACAATCTTCGCTTTCTGGCTTTGCTTCACCATCTAGCAGCGCATCTCGAGCTCATACCTTAATTTTTTGCTCGCGTAACGAAGCAGAAAAATCGACCGAGTGACCGCTCGTACCTCGGAAAACTCGTACATTAATGCACTCGTAGGTCAAGGTACCACTGTAGTTGTGAAAGGAAGGAGGAAGACAGTGAACAATGACTTACTTGTTAGGCTACTGTTTAGATACAAGTCATTGTAGTGCGTTGAGTCTGGGTGAAGGGAGAGCTCACTAAAACTTTAGTTGCAACAGAAATCATATAAGCACAGACAGGTTTCCAAAACTCATGCTTTATTTTTCTTGGCAACAGCGTTATGGGTTAGTCAAAGTGTTACAGCTTCTTTTTATACGTCTAGGGTTTGAAACTGTAACATTCATACTGTGATCCATTCTGTAAATAGGCCGGGGAAAAGGACACGTAAACCAAGTATAATATAAAAGGATTTATTCAAACAATGAGGAACATATGGCAAAGTATATATAATATTTACACACTAGTCAAAACCAAAACATAATAAATAATCCCACAGGAGAGAGAGGCGGGTAGTGGCGCTAAAGAAAAGAACACAATAAAAAAACCCCAACTATCTCAGTAATAAACCACTAATCTAACTCTAAACAAAATTCTTCCAGCGCCTCTACACGCCCTAGCTTACCTACTCTAAACTAACCAAACTACAAAAGTAGCGCACACTCCTAGCTCGTGTCTCTATACATAACATCATCTACATGTTGCAAGATGTAAGTCACGTGACATACTACCTGCCCAACACTCCTGGGGAAAACACAAGGGTTGTTATCAGAATATAAACAAAACAAGATAACATTAACTTTAACTTAACAAATATTGTACAAAACCAAGTCAAACAGGGAAAAATACAAGAAACAGAATGTTTCAATGCTTCAAACACAACAATACAAAAAAACAAATGGTGCTGTCCCTAACGCTCATGCAGTCCTCTTTTTAAACTCCAGCAGCTGACCGGATTGGCCACAGGTGCAGTCAGGTCACAAACAATGATTACCTCCCTAGCCAATAGCAGTTCAAACAGGGAGGAACCTTGAGAAATTGACAGGAAGGTGAACCAATAGAGAGAGAGACAAACACCCACACACACACGAACATCCAATGGGACGTAACACAAAGAAACTTAGAAATGAGCATAAGAAAATAATGGGCACATAATCCTCAGTCTCACACACACACACACACACACACACAGTAATACCAGGAGAATGCAGTGAAGTGCTATTCCCAAAATGCCGCTCTGCTCTAAAAGGAGCCACAACATATTTCACCCATTACACCGTGTAACAGACACTGTCTTTCATTAAAGCCTGTGTAAAGTACATTAGTTTCAGTGTAGCGGCTTATAGACAGGTGCGGCATATTTATGTTCTAAATATAAATATTTGTACAATTAAAATTAAAATTGCAGAGACTGCTTTGGAGACATTTTACATTTTATTATTTGTTTTTATTGGTTGTTCACCGACAGGACTGATCGTAACTGCTATGTCACATCAACTGGGGCAACATTGACATTTTACCTTAGAGAGCAAGCAGCTGACATCAGCATTTTGAGGATTAACTCACGCTCCAACTGCTGGATTTGTTGAGAATGTTTGAATTGATAAATTTTTTTCTGTAACATTGTATAACTGGTAATGGTACAGGATACACTGATGGCTTCACTTGCTGTGTTAACAAAATATGGAATCATGCATTGAAATGGCTGAAATAATTTTTTTTGTTTATACTTCTTCTTCGTCTTGCTGCTCCTGTTAGAGATCATGTATCTCCATACCCCCTGTCTTGTACATCTGCCTCTTTTAAACCAAGTACCTGCATATCTTCCCTTACCACATCCATAAACCTCCTTCTTGCCCTTCCTCTTTTCCTCCTTCCTGGTGGCTCCATCCTCAGCATTCTCCTACCGATATACCCCATGTCCCTCCTAGACATGTCCAAACCATCTTAATTGGGCCTTTTTTTACATTTTCTCCAAACTACCCACATTGACGGTCCCTCTAATAAACAAATTTCTAATCCTGTCCATACTCATCACTCGTCAGGTGGATGACTTTAGGTACCTGGGGTCAAAAGTGCAAAGTTCGTTGATTCGTGATCTGCATATTTGATTTGGCACATGTATTATGCCGAATGCCCTTCCTAACGCAACCCTCCTCATTTATCTAAAGTGCAATGGCTTGTGGAACTCTAATGACTGGTTTTCTGGAATAATGCTGTAACATAACAAAATGTGGAAAAAGTTAAGCGCTGTGAATTCTTTTCATATTCTTTTATATTTAATGGTGCACTAATCAAAATAAAAAATAATTTAAAGTAAACGGAGATCTTAACAAGAAACAAAGATATAAGATTTCATACTTCCTGTATATCTTAAATGACAGGTGTCTCGTGCAATGATCGGTAAGTTTCCATTCACTAACTATAACTATCTTTTCCTTGTCTAAATTTTCCTTGTGTTTTTGGATTTGTTAGTTTTCTCTATATGTAATAAGTAGATTGACAGCTATAATTACAACAAATGATGTAGAGGAAGTAGATTAGCTAAGTTAGCATAGTTCTGTACTAGCACAAATTACAAATATTTACATTGGAGCTAAGTTCAGTCTAGAGTTCATACTCGGTCTGGGGCTAATGGCAGCCATGTTTTTGTGGCATTTGAATTAATACGGATGATCCGCTGTGGCGACCCGTAATGGGAGAAGCCGAAATAAAGTTTTTTTTAAACCGTAATTTGCCCTTCAGGGATACAATACTTAGCGCCCCCTGGTGACAAATCCAGTCAGGAAAAGTTTAAAAGGTGGAGCTCCAGAGGCTTCTATAGTAAACTGCACTCATTCCCTTTTTTCATCCATCTCCATCATACTGCTCTTTCTACTGATTCTACTAGTGCTTCTTCTATGTAAGTTCATCTCAATATCATTTCTAAATAAGTACAAAAGATATGCTTTAAGTACTAAAAGTTACTTCACCGAAATCTGGCCTTTATAATAACCTTAAAAATGTTTTACAGAAGAAACTCTGCATTTTACTACTGCATCCTGCAGCTCACAGTGACAGGAAACTCAAATACACTGTACAAAAATTACTTCATATGAGAAAAAAAAATTGTTTTACTTTTCCCCAGGAGCGGGAGCTGTCTATCTTTTTATTCCAAATAAAATTTTCTTTTTAAATTTCCACTCTTTGGTGTTGCTTTGAATGTTTATGATGTTTGTGCTTGAATATATTGTATGTGTAAACTTTACCTTCCAATCTAAAAGTCTACTTTAACTCTGTCTATTAATAACAGAGATTTTATTTATTTCTTTTATCCGAGATTTAATAAAAGTGGTATACAAACAAAACGCTGTTATATAGTGTATTATTTTGTTTGAAACATTGAATGTGTGCTGAAAACTACACAAAATAGAAGATTATTAATATATACCACTATTTTTATTATACAACTGTACAATTTAAGCAATTTTTGACAAATTAATATACATAAGTTGAGATTCCAAAAATAAAAAATAAATTTATCACATGAATAAATAAAATGTCTATATGCCTATATGCTATAAAAAATAAAAAATAAATATGTACAACTTTTACAGTAAAAATTAAGCAGAGTAGATCAATAAATATGAGTGGGCGGAGCTACATGTGGAGACATCAGAGACAATCTCACATACACAACCATGATATTTATTTCTAAAGTTGGAGGTCTGAACTAAACACTCAGGATCACAATGTTATTCCTTTTCTTACTTTTCTTCACTATTGCTGATATTGGTAAGTTTTATATTACACATGGAATTATTTATTTTAATGGACAGAAACTTAAATTTATTATTGAAAAATATGGTCATGATATATAATTTATTTTATAGTAGAAGCTGCTGATAACAGCATTCAACCAGAAGAAACCACTTTATCTGTAACTGAAGGCAGCAACATCACACTGTCCTGCACATATACTGGATCAGTTAACAGACTTCACTGGTATTAACAAAAACCTGGATCAAGACCAGAGTTTCTGCTGCTGATCTATGAAAGCGGTAAACAAGTCATAGAAGCTCAACCACCTCATCCACGATTGTCCATAAAACTTGATAAAATTAGTAAGAAAGTGGATCTGATCATCTCCTCTGCTGCTATATCAGACTCTGCTCTATACTACTGTGCTCTGCAGCCCACAGTGACAGGAAATCCAGCTGCACTGTACAAAAACTCTGTCACAGTTTTGTTATATTGAAGGCAGTTCTGGAAATTGACATGCCTTTGTTGGGGGATTCTCTATTTATCTTTCTCAATATCAAGAGTTGATATCAATGGCACATTTCGCATCATTAAAAGAGAGCATTAATCCTTTGGTAATTATTTTTCACTGGTCAGGATCATGGTGACTTTAAAGCCTGTACTGAGATTTGCTTAGTGTGAGGTGAGAATACACTCGGAATTGGATGTCAGTCTTCTGCAACACCCTGCAGAAACCCTTTCACACACTCATTCACACTGAGGGACATTTAATCCCAGCAAATTTCCTACTGTCAGGTTTTTTTGAAAACCAACACATACACAAAACACAAAACTGCACACAAACTAACAGTAACTTCACCTCAGCATCAAACTAGGAATCCTGGAGCTGTGATGCAGCAACACTACTCACTGTGTCACTGTGCTGCTACTAAACACATCACATTCTAAGATATTTACATTTTCTCTGCTTCATAGATTTTCTTTAATGTGGTGTTACATTATACTTATACATTTTTGTAACCTCATGCTACAACTCTATGTAGCCAGAGCACTAAAGACAAGACTCACCTCAATCCTCATAGCAGAATTTCACAGTGAACTGAAGAGTTATTTATAATCTTGTCTAGACTGTGTGTCTGCAGTGTAAACTGTATGATGGGTAAAGAGCAGGTGATAAAAACAGTAACTCTGTTGGAAGATTTCTAAATCCTTGTTAGCTGAGGCAGAGTGCAGACTACAAGAATTAACCTCAGAATCACTCCCTCTTTCATACTACATGACTTTAATATTAAGGTTTTTCTCCTTGGTGAACACAAGATGGCGCAGTCACTTATCTTATTGTGGGAAAAGTACTAGAGCTCCACACAACCCTGCTCACATTCTCTAATGACGAATCCTCATTTTCACAATAAAACCTCTGTGATATAAACTACAGCTGTTCTTCTATCATACACACTGCACTAATATTATCCTCACTCCTGCCCTGATTACTCTTAGTAGCTCAACTCATTTATAGAGACACTATTCTGATAAAACTACACATCAGTGTATGTCAGAGCACAAACCAAGCCATGAAGTCTAAGTAATTGTCTGTAGACCTTGAAGACAGGATTGTATTGAGGCACAAATCTGGGGACGGGTACAGAACAATTTCTGCAGAATTAAAGTTCCCAATAAGCACAGTGGCCTCCATCACCCATAATTGGATGAAGTTTGGAACCACCATGACTCTTCTTAGAGCAGGGCTGCCCAGCCATATTGAGCGAGTGGGGAAGAAGGGCCTTAATCATGGAGGTGACCAAGAACCTGATGGTCACTCTGAAAGAGCTCTAGAGTTTCTTTGTGCAGAGAGCAGAAACTTCCAGAAGAACAACCATCTGTGCAGCACTCCACCATTCAAGCCTGTATGGTAGAGTGCCCAGATGAAAGCCACTCCTCAGTAAAAGGCACAAGAAGGACTCTCAGACCACGAGAAACAAAGATTGAAATCTTTGGCCTGAATGCCAAGCGTCATGTCTGGAGGAAACCAGGCATCGCTCATCACCTGGCCAACCATACAGTGACTATTTTACCCCTGACCACCCCTACAGTGAAGCATGGTGGTGGCAGCATCATACAGAGGTTTTTTTTTTTAGTGGCAGGAACTGAGTCATGATTGAGGGAAAGATAAATGTAGCAATGTACAGATACATTCTTGATGAAAACCTGCATTAGATTGCTCTGGATCACAGACAGGTGCGACGGTTCTTCGGGTCTTCCAATCAGACAACAACCCTAAGCACACAGCCAAGATAACAAAGGAGTGGCTATGGGACAACACTGTGAATGTCCTTGAGTGGCCCAGCCAGAGCCCAGACTTGAACCTGATTGAACATCTTTGGAGAGATTTGAAAATGCCTGTGCTGCACTCTCCATCCACCCTGATGGAGCTTAAAAAGTTTTGCAAAGAAGAATGGGAGAAACGGCCCAAAAATAGTTGTTCCAAGCTTGTAGAATAATACTCAAAAATACTTGAGGCTGTAAATGGTGCCAAAAAGTGCTTCAATAAAGCATTGAGCAGAGGCTGTGAATACTTATGTACATGAGATTATTTATTTATACATTTGCAAAAATTTCAAACTAATATATTTCATGTTGTCATTATAGACACTAAAGATATGACTTGGACAAAACCCACCGTAGACTTTGGCGACTTGCCGACTCTGAAATGACTCTTTTAGTTGAAGAAGCAATAGGAGTATTTTAGACCCTTTTAGACCCTGTCTTCTGTATTCTTAGGGGTTAAAAATATCAATACGATCAGTAAATAGGGTTGCAGAATCGATTTGATCCAAATAAGCCATAAAATTAGACTTTATGGTACAGTTCCTCCTTTTCACACTGTTTTATTGTGCCATCTCGGGGATTTTTTTCTTGCCACAGTTGCTCATCAGGGACAAACATACTTACAAAGAACATATTTACGTTTAATCACCACATTATCTGTGTAAAGCTGCTTTGAGACAATGTTCATTGTTAAAAGCACTATACAAATAAAATGTAATTGAAAAAATGAATTGAATTATTGTTAATAAGATATGGCTTTATGAGGTTTGTAAATCATTGCATTCTGTTTGTATTTATATTTTTCACAGTGTCGTAAATTGTTTGGAGTCGGGGTTGTATTCCATCAAGGTCTCAAATGCTTCATTAAAATCAAGCAACATGATCAATGAGGCACAGCCCTGATCAGAGACCAATACCAGTTTATTTACCACTTTAACCAGCGCCGTCTCTGTGCTTTAATGTAGTGTAAATCCTGACTAATATATTTTATGATTATTATTCTTATGTAGTCATGAGAAAAACTTCTTTGCTCGTATATTATCTAATATGTAATTTGACACCTCTACAATCCTGTTAAACTGATAACAAACGATATTTAATAAAATCACTGAACACAAATGATATTCAGGTTCAGACATTGCAGATTTGACAATAATTGATGTAGATTTATGAGTGTAGGAAACAGATTTATGCTGTTTAGATTTAAGAAATTAAAGTACATAGTAAGTCAAACATGATTGTAGCCATTTTATTGCATCATTACATACATAGCAATATGATACTAAAGTAAATTTAAATCAAGACAAACATTCTGGACACGTTCAGCAGTTGTAGAGAATGTTGATCCTCTTAATGTCTATACTGGAAAGCTCTTGTCTGTGTCCAATCATCACAGAAGGATTAGGAATAGGGGTGATGGTGTCCAGACTATTGATGGAGAAAGCTGTGTTTCCATAGTGCATCACAGAGGAGTAGTCGTACGGCGTGTTGAGGTTGTTGGTGTTCTTCAAATCATAATTAGACTTTGTTGTTGTTGGGTCGATGTTTTGCCAGTTGATGGTGACATATTTATCACGGTCGCTTCGAACGTGCTCGTGGTAGAAACCGAGTGCATGGTTCAACTCGTGCTCGATGACGCCGTGACAAACACAGCCGAACCTGCTGAGAGAGACTACCTGAGAACCACCTGTTTTGCCCACATCAGAGTAGCAGCTGAGAGGAAAAAGAGCAGATGTGAAGAACTGACTATGACACTAATGTCAACATACAAGAATAGAATTCAAGAATAAAGAACATCAAGCTCGTAACAAGCATGTATAGGGAATGTTAAACAATTTAATGAAGCTCACCCATCATTGCTTTCAATCCTGATGTAATCAATTTCACTTGTTCTGGGAACAAAACGAATGCAGGTTTTGTTGTGGAAACTTGCCATGGCATTGGCAATAACAGTCGTATCAAAAGAAGCTGTGAAGAAAATGGCCAATGCATTAATAAGAAAAAAGATGTGATTTAACTGACTAATGTAAATTAAACGGTATATTACTTACAGAAATCTGAGCTCAATGTGCGACTTTTTCCAAAAACAGTTGTTGTAGAGGCAGACCAGAGCATTCCTGCTTCTTGTTGCGAGTATGTCTCCCTCCAGCAGCAGTTCACTGGATCCTTCATACAGAGAAACAATAAGGGATAACCTGCTGGTGATTTAAAATCAAATACACTTCTTGCCATGACATTTTGCCCACCTGAATTTTTGTCACTGATGCACACAATATTTTATCAAAAGAAATCATAAAAAACATCCTAGAGCAGGTTCTATTCCTAAATGTACATAGCAGTAATGATGCTGGTCGAGTGTGGTTGAGATCAGCAAGTTTTTAGACCTTTGTTGATGGTGAGAATCCTAGTTGTGATGTCCTCCCCGTCAGGTTGGGAGAGATAGATAGCTTGTGAGAAGCCAAGCAGCAGGGCTAGAATGGAGAGAAGCTCTGGACTCCATGATGATTCAGTGTGTAGAGATGATCTGGATGCTCCTTCACCGTTTGCTGGATGACTGCATACTGCCATACCTGACTTTTTATACACATGGACACACAGCAAAACAACATGGTGTAGATTTTTAGGAATTAATGGAAGGCATTAATGTTCATTGTCTAGTGTGTGGAACTAAAGGGTGGACCCTCTGAACAAAACTTACTTTAATACAGTACTGAAGCTGTGCTGGATTCAGGAGATTGTTTAGAGATTCTGTACTAATGGATGGACTGTAGCTCTTATTGTTTGATTATTGGTCTATGTCTCAGTGTAAATTCCTAGGGAGTGACTTGTGTATGTTTAGGACTTACTGTTTAAGTCAAAATAAACAACCTGGAAATCTTACAACGTGTTTGTGGACTAATTCTCCATTCTAACAAGGAGAGAAATGTAACCTTTATTGATTAGAAGAGAATGAAGACGAATCTTTATATAGAACAGGTTGATTTTTTTTTATTTACTTTAATATGCATCTGTTGTCTTTTACTATACAGAAACAGGACCTGCACATTATATTTATTTACATATCCAGTAAATTGATCAGGTAGAGTCAGTTGGAGTTGCTGCTTTGGCTGGAACAGAATCTGTATATGCAGCAATAATGGAATCTGTACACTTACTGGCCATATTCAGCTCTTCTGTCTTGTGAACTATTCATGATGTGAAGCTATACCCTTATTTTCAGACTGTTTCTCATTAGTTTATCATTAAGGCTTTTTTAATATACAAACCTCTCCCCAAAAGAGTAAGAACTTCAGCTGACTTTAGCTGATTATTCAATTCATCTGGATAAAAATCTAACTAAGTATATTCTCTATATCAAGATCAGTATTAATTAAATTAAAATTGCAGAGACTGCTTTGGAGACATTTTACATTTTATTATTTGTTTTTATTGGTTGTTCACCGACAGGACCGATCGTAACTGCTATGTCACATCAACTGGGGCAACATTGACATTTTACCTTAGAGAGCAAGCAGCTGACATCAGCATTTTGAGGATTAACTCACTCTCCATCTGCTGGATTTGTTTAGAATGTTTGAATTGTTTTTTTTTTTTTTCTGTAACATTGTATAACTGGTAATGGTACAGGATACACTGATGGCTTCACTTGCTGTGCTAACAAAATATGGAATCATGCATTGAAATGGCTGAAATAAATTTTTTGTTTAGACTTCTTCTTCATCTTGCTGCTCCCGTTAGAGATCATGCATCTCCATAACCCCTGTTCTCTAAACCTGCCTTTTTTAAACCAAGTACCTGCATGTCTTCCCTCATCACATCCATAAACCTCCTTCTTGCCCTTCCTCTTTTCCTCCTTCCTAATGGCTCCATCCTCAGCATTCTCCTACACGATATATCCCATGTGGGTGGAGCTCCACAGGCTGCTCTTTCTACTGATTCTACTAGTGCTTCTTCTCTGTAAGTTCATCTCAATATCATTTCTAAATAAGTACAAAAGAGCTGCTTTAAGTACTAAAAGTTACTTCACCAAACTCTGGCCTTTATATTAACCTTAAAAATGTTTTACAGAAGAAAGTGGATTCTTCATAGATCATCTTGTGTTACATTTATCCTGTGTATCTTTTTTTAAAGGCTTTATGAGTTTGAAACTGTAAAGAAATGTTAAAGTATAAGAAACAAAACTGTTTTAGATTATAAGAATGTATGTAAATAATATATATGATTATAATTTTCTGAAATGAATGTCCTCTTCAGGTGAGAGCACACAGGACAGCATTACTCCCACATCTTCTGCTGTCTATGCTAAAGAGGAGCAAGCAGTTACACTCTCCTGTGTTTATGAATACACTCTTACTATGAACAATATACAGTGGTATCGACAATATTCCAACGCTGCACCAGATTTCCTCGTTCTCCTGATGGAATCAGGAGCAAATCAGAGAGCTGAAACTCCTCATCCTCATATATCTGCTAAAATTCATAAGAGCGTGAAGCGTGTGGATTTGGAGATCTTCTCTGCTTCAGTATCAGACTCTGCATTGTACTACTGCATCCTGCAGCCCACAGTGACAGGAAACTCAAATACACTGAACAAAAACTACTTCATATGAGTAAAGAGAATTATTTACTTTTCCCTAGTAGGGGGAGCTTTTTATTCCAAATACATTTTTCTTTTTCAATTTAAACTCTTTGGTGTTGCTTTGAATGTTTATGATATTCGTGCTTGAATATATTGTATGTGTAAACTTTACCTTCCAATCTAAAAGTCTACTTCAACTCTGTCTATAAATAACAGAGATTTTATTTATTTATTATATCCGAGATTCAATAAAAGTGGTATACAAACTGAACACTCTTATATAGTGTATTATTTTGTTTGAAATATTGAATGTGTGCTGAAAACTACACAAAATAAGAGATTATTAATATATACCACTATCTTTATTATACAACTGTACAATTTAAGCAATTTTTGATGTCTATATGTCCTTGGCCTCTTAGAACTGTATTAATGGGGAAAATAAAAATAACTACTACTACTACTACTACTACTACTACTACTACTAATAATAATAATAATAATAAAAATAAATATGTACAACTTTTACAGTACAAATGAAGCAGAGTTTAGATGTCTATGAATAAATATGAGTGGGCGGAGCTACAAGTGGAGACATCAGAGACGATCTCACATCCACAACCCTGACATTTATTTCTAAAGCTGGAGGTCTGAACTAAACACTCAGGATCACAATGTTACTCCTCTTCTTACTTTTCTTCACTATTGCTGATATTGGTAAGTTTTATTTTACATGTGAAATTATTATTTTTTTATGAACACAAACCACTTTAATTTATTATTGAAAAAATGGTCATGAAATGATTGTATTTTTTTACAGTAGAATCTGCTGATATCAGCATTAGACCAGAAGAAACCACTTTATCTGTAACTGAAGGCAGCAACATCACACTGTCCTGCACATATACTGGATCAGTTGACAGACTTCACTGGTATCAACAAAAACCTGGATCAAGACCAGAGTTTCTGCTGCTGATCCAAGAAACCAGTGAACATGTCACAAAAGCTCAACCACCTAATCTACGATTGTCCATAAAACTAGAAAAAATTAGTAAGAAAGTGGATCTGATCATCTCCTCTGCTGCTGTATCAGACTCTGCTCTATACTACTGTGCTCTGCAGCCCACAGTGACAGGAAATCCAGCTGCACTGTACAAAAACCTCTACACAGTTTTCTTATATTGAAGGCAGTTCTGGAAATGTACATGCCTTTGTTGGGGGATTCTCTATTTATCTCTCTCAATATAAAGAGTTGATATCAATGGCACACATTGCATCATTAAAAGAGAGCATTAATCCTTTGGTATTTATTTTTCACTGGTCAGGATCATGGTGACTTTAAAGCCTGTACTGAGATCTGCTTAGTATGAGGTGAGAATACACTCAGAATTGGATGTCAGTCTTCTGCAACACCCTGCACAAACCCTTTCACACACTCATTCACACTGAGGGACATTTAATCACAGCAAATTTCCTACTGTCATGTTTTTTTTTTGGAAACTCAAACAGACACGGGGTGGAAAAGCAAAACTGCACACAAACTAACAGTAACTTCACCTCAGCATCAAACTAGGAACCCTGGAGCTGTGATGCAGCAACACTACTCACTGTGTCACTGTGCTGCTACTAAACACATCACATTCTAAGATTTGTACATTTATTTTACTTCATGGATTTTCTTTTAATGTGGTGTTACATTATACTTATACATTTCTGTAACCTCATGCTACAATTCCATGTAGCCAGAGCACTAAAGACAAGACTCGCCTCAATCCTCATAGCAGAATTTCACAGTGAACTGAAGAGTTATTTTCTTTATAATCTTGTCTAGACTGTGTGTCTGCAGTGTAAACTGTATGATGGGTAAAGAGCAGGTGGTAAAAACAGTAACTGTTGGAAGATTTCTAAATCCTTGTTAGCTGAGGCAGAGTGCAGACTACAAGAATTAATCTCAGAATCACTCCCTCTTTCATACTACATGATTCTAGGGTTAAGGTTTTTCTCCTTGGTGAACACAAGATGGCGCAGTCACTTATCTTATTGTGGGAAAAGTACTAGAGCTCCACACAACCCTGCTCACATTCTCTGTCCACTTCACAATAAACTGTCATAAGAAAAATACTCAATAATACTAATAACTCATACTTTTATTAAAGCTGAGCATCAAGAGGCTTAACAGTCTTTAAAAAGGAAGTACAACATATTTCTTTTAATCTCCTTATTCTCAATTAAGCTTATTAATTACTAAAACTTTCATTAGGTTAAATATCTATTATACAGTAGCTGAAGTTCCACACTAAAATATATAACGAATATATTTAGTAGTGTAATTGTTAGTATATGTTTTAATACCCGAAAATGATTGTATTTACATAATTACACCTCCTTACACACTATGTGTTTGCTGTCAGTAACATTGGTGACTCTGTCATGTGATGCTGTGAGGTGGAGCTTCATTAAGCTTTTAGAGAACAAAATAACCTCATAATATTTTAATTCAGCTAAAACCATTCATCATGTTCATGGTTATATTCATGTATCTGTGGCTTTCACTAGGTGAGTTTTACATTGACTTTTTATAATTATAATATAAATTGTGATTAATCAGTGTTGTGTGTGATGATGCAAAAATGTAGAATGTGGGTCTGAATAATTTTGTTGCGGTGTGATTTATTTATTTATTTCAGTTAAAACATTATATTCTCTTCTCTATGACAGGTGACTCCATGGCAGATTCAATAGAGCCAGTTTTCACTCATAAAGTTGAAAATGAAGGTGATGATGTTACTCTGTCCTGCAAATACAAACCAACCAGTTCTACAGGAAACTACCTGCACTGGTACAGACAACATCCAAAATCTAACCCGAGTTCCTTCTTTATATTTATGACACTACTGGAGGAAAAAGTGACTTAATTCCACCACGTATTGGTGTTAAAGTTGATAAAAATAATAAAATAGTGGATCTGATCATCTCCTCTGCTGCTGTATCAGACTCTGCTCTATACTACTGTGCTCTGGCACCCACAGTGACAGGAAATCCAGCTGCTCTGTACAAAAACCTCCAAACTGTCATTTTATACTAAAGACTGCCAACAGGGGGAGACAGTAGCTTAGAGGTTGGCTTGTTTGCTTTGCACCTTTGAGATTGAGGGTTCTGAATCTCACCTCCACTGTGTGTGCTGAATTTGTTTCCACTGTGCCTCAGACCTTTCTTTCACCAACCCAAAGACATGCCTTGTTGGCTAATTGTTGTCCAAATTATCTGTATTATGTGAATGTGAATGTGTGAGTGTGTATGTTTGTGCCCAGTGGGCTCTACAGAGCAGTTTTTTTAAGTGCAGTTCTGCTCTTTTGCACAGTGTTCAGTGTGAGAAAGTTTGAAAGAAAAAATGTAAATAATTTCTCAAAAGTGTGTTTGATTAAAACATTCAGTTCAATTAAATTTGATTTGTATATCAGTTTTAACACTAAACATTCTCCCAAAGTAATTTTACAGAAATAAATAGATTACAAAAATATATTTCATATTTATAGATAATAGTAATAAATACTCTATTAAATTATCTAATGAATGAGCCAGTGGCTCAAGGAAACCTAAAGAGAAACCCATCATCATCTTGGTGACAACGAATATCCATTCATTATAGTTCCAGCGTTGTTGACGTTTTCAACTGTTCACTGATGGAGACTTGATTCAGCTCATTCAACTGTTCATGAGAATTTCAACCCAAAATCACTGTAGCAGACTGTTTATATTAATTACAGTCCAATTTCATCTTCATGGTTCCTGAGTTTAATCCTCAGTTCTTAAGTAAAAACAATTCTAGAATAAAGATCAGTTATAAACATGTCTCCTGTCTGCACCATGTGACTTTTTCTGTAGTTCTATGTATCACTAAACTTTAATAATAAACAGATTCAATACTCAATAATCTGATTAAATACTAACTACATACTTCCTCACAACTCAATTCACTAATACAGAGAACACCTTAGGAAATGTGATGCAGTTCATCAGTTTCCTTTACAATAGAATATGTTTATTAAAATCAAAGGTTATTAATGTGTTTAATTTTTGTAGGTAATAATATTTCACAGTTGATCACCTCAGAGAAAATGTAAATACAATGGAATAAAGTAGTTTAATGAAGTGAAAACATACAAGAATGTCTATTTATATTGACTGCTCTTTATGATAAAACATATGCAGCATTTATGAGTCTATAGAGCTGCATTTCCACACAACAATATACTATCACACTCTGCTGATATCACATGAACCACGAAACAATCAATAAACAAATTTTCCTATAGTTAATAAACTTATATATTCATTTATGAATTTAAATGTACTATTTATTATCTATTTATATCTTTTAAGCTGCTTTGGGAAAATGTGTTTTGTTAAAAGTGCTATATGAATATAAATGAATTAAATTCAACTGAAAATAAATCTTTAAGTAAAAATATTGTTCTCTGCTGGTGATTCTGATAAAATACATGAAATAATGGAATAAAGATGTAATACATTTTTATGAAGATGCAACAAAAATCCAAAATAAAGTATTAAATTTAAAATATGGTTTTATTATTAACACTAATTATTTGGCATCTTATAAAATAGCACTTGATCCAGCACACTGATGTTACTAATGTCATGTAACTCGAAAGAAAAAAAAAAAAGAAAGAAAGAAAGAAAGAAAGAAAGAAAGAAAGAAAGAAAGAAAGAAAGAAAGAAAGAAAGAAAGAAAGAAAAGGACAGCTTTCTATGTTTGCAGTTTGCACTCTTTAAGTTTTATAGAAGTTTCACTACCAAACATTTATATTTCTTTGAAGAACTTCCAAATACAGGGGACGTCAGACGCAGTGTGTTAGTTATAATTTTACACTGATACTGTAAAGTGATGATTTGTACAGTGATACACTACAACAGCAGCACTTCCTGGGTGTGGCCTTCTAGAGACGTGTTCCCTCATGTGTAAAGTTCAGCACATACAGCACTATTATACAGAATCCTCACAGAGCTGTGTTCAGAAATGACTCAACTCTACACCTTACTGTACATAGTGAGATACACACCACTGATTCTCACTGTAGTTACAGGTACTTCATATTCAGCTATTAATTCTTTGTATTAACTAACAAATATTTTATACATTTATTCATATGGTGTGATGTTTTAAGTATATTTGCAAAAATTTGATATTTTTGTGTCTTTATTTATATTTTGTTCATTTCAGCAGGCAGTTTTGCAGATAAAATTGGGCCGAGAAATGAAGATGCCAATGTTGTAAGAAAGGAAACAGAAACTGTTACTCTGAAATGTTCATATGAGTCAAACACAACAACATTCGGCTTTACTGGTACAAACAATATCCTTACAGTGCACGACAGTTTTTGCTGTATAAAGGTGCAAAATCATTAAGTGGTATAGACTACAATCCCAGTGGATCTCGATTCAGGGCAGAAACAACCTCAGATGCTTCTGAACTTATTATTAAAGACCTACAGATCTCAGATTCTGCTCTCTATCACTGCGCTCTAAGAGTAGGAGCAGCACAGTAATACAGAGTCACTGAACAACTGTACAAAAACCTAACGTTTGTAAAAACCACAGAAGATGACAGATATTTCCTTTAGCACCTTGTTATCAGTTAACCACAGACACAAATAAAAGAATGTGGTAACATTTGAAACTGAAATAAATAGAAAATAAAAGTAAACAGATGAACATTCAACACAGGAAGTTCACATTTCAACATTTCTGATGATCTGAAATATATTTTGGTAAAACTATTATAGCCATTGAATCAGGTCATTTACATTAGATAGAAACATTTACATATTAAATCTGAACTGAAGGGAAGCAGCAGAAGCTTTTTCATAGAGTGGAATAACAATATGCTCTGAATTTGTTGTTATGTTTTGTAAATTAATTCCCTCTTTTCTCTGCAGCCTTTTTTCAATGCAATCTGTGGAATAGTGATGGTCCTGAGTTCAACAACAAAATAAAAACTTAGTGTGTAGAGTATGTCATCTTATTATGTTCCAAGTACAGTACTAGAAATACACTTCTCACATCCCACATCTTTACATTTCTGAATTCTACTTTACACTACTTTAAAATATATATTTGTCTCCAGCATGGACAAGCACATTACTACTGCATGTTCATATTCTCTGGACATGTTGCAGCCACAGTTTATTAGGAAGATTTTCCCCTCAGGTCCTTATGCTCTCTCTTTACCACACTGTAGAGGCCTCAGAACAATGAAAGAACAACCCACACGAATCAAATCACATCTGGTTTATTCAAGATCACTGTTCAAGGATCAGTGCAGAGGATTTATACACACAGCTTTGCAACAAAGGTGCCACGGAGGCGGGGTTATTGCGCAATGGGAGGGAGTCAATGTCCCTTCTCGCGAGATGAGCATCTGACTAGGTAGTAAACACAGGAGGTGAAAACAGATGTTCGTTGTAAATAAAACAGAACATAATCTTCTCCTATGTGCTTTTTGTGCTGTACCCAGGCTCAGCATTAATCAACATTGTTATTTTAAAGCCAGCTAAGACATAGGTATGTGTAAGGAGGAACAGAATATACACGTAGAAAAACAGAAACATGTTCAGTGACCTTCAACTACTCCTGCCTAATCAAGCTGTGGAGTAACATTTTAACAACAAAACTCTTGGTACAATGAGTTCATTCTCAGGCACATGCAAGCGCATATAAAATACATTCTCACAATCCCCTCTTTTATACTTAATAATAAATGATTTAAGTATAATCAGGTTCCTAAAGCCCTTGCAAACGCATATATTGTGGTTCTCTCAGGGCTGCAGCTAAAGCCCAAACACGATTCATCATACAGCGGAAAATGCAAGGTCCAAAAACACAAATTAATAAACAAACAATTATCACTGGAACAACCTGTCCCAAGCATGGACAGTAGTATTAGTAGGGCGGCCATACTGGTCACTGGCCGTGTCTTTGTCCAGCAGAGGTTGTTGTTCCCCACCTAGCTTCTTCCGACACATCCAGCAGTGTGGTTTGTGTCCTACAAGCCTACACCAGAGTGTCTGCGGTTCGATGTTGGTGTCCAGGGCGAGATTTTACCCTCAGTCTGTGGAGGAACAAGGTCTACGGATGGTCTCTAAGGGTTACTAGGGCATACAAAAGAACATAGTCAAATACAAATTGTTACAACTTCATTTTAATTGGGAGCGTGCTTCACTCGTCCAGCGTGGATCCACTGTGGAAAAAGATCAGTTAGCACAGCCGTGCGTGTTACAGCAATTACGTCTGCAGGGGCACTGTAGGGGGTTTCACCCAGAGGTGTCCCCATTTTGTCCAATTTCTTAACCAAAACCCGATCCCCTACCTTAAAGGGATGAGTGTTTTCTGTCGGAATTTGTGTTTTTTTCTCACTTACCCGTGTCCAATAGTCATCCAATGTTTGTAGCAACCCTGCAGTGTATTCGCTGAGATGCACATCTAGATCCCCTGTACCCAAAGCCTGTTTTCCTCGACGCCATGGAAGGGAAAAGGTCGTCCCAACACTAATTCATACGGTGACAAATGGTCGAGAGCCACTTGAGTTGTCATGCGCATATCTGCTAAAACCAGCGGAAGGGCATGAAGCCAATTCTTCGAGCCTGATGCATGCATGGCTTTTCGAATTTTGTCCTTGATTGTGCAGTTGGCTCGTTCTACAATACCTGATGATTGCGGGTGGTATGGAATATGGAAATGCCAATTGATTTTTAACTCTTGACACAAAAGCTGGGTGACCTTGGAGGTAAATGGGGTTCCCTTGTCCGAATCAATTCCTACAGGGATACCATATCTTGGAATTATTTCCGTAGTTAACTTCTGAACCACTATTCTAGCGTTCTCTTTGCTGCAGGGGAAAGCTTGACCCACGGGAAAATTTGTCCACCATTACCAAAAGGTATCTGAAAGGGCCTTGTCTGGGCATGTGTGAAATCAATCTGCCATTCCTGAAACGGTGTTTCAGGGGTGGGAAGATGTTGATGTATGGCACCTGGTTTGGAGATGTTTTTTTGCGCGCATGTTAAGCATCTGTTTAGTATGTTGTTTACGTCTGTGTATAAGTGATCTTTACAGAAATTTTCAGTTAGGTCATGTAATACCCCTCTTCGTCCGCGATGAGTGGGACCATGAAATTCGCGGACGAGAAAAGGCGTACAATGACGTGGAAGGCAAAGACGACCCCGACCATCGACCAAAATTGTGGAACCGGTACAACCCTGATTTGCCCAGAAGGTGCGATCAGCGTCAGTAGCTGAGGCCTGTAGGAAAGGTAAATCCATGTCAGGTAAAACAGCACTGATCATGGTATTAACAGACACCATTGCTGGAGATAAGTCTGGCGGCAGCGGACGTGAGGCTGCAGTTTGTTTGGCCATGCGATCGGCGAGGCTGTTACCTCTGACCTCGTCCGTGTCACCAGAACAGTGAGCCCTGGTTTTAACAATAGCCAAGGAATGTGGCAGGTGACAGGCAGTTATTAGATCCTGTACCAGTGACGCATGGGAAATGGGCTTACCATCGGCGGCAGTGAAGCCACGAGATTGCCAAATCCTACCAAAATCATGAGCAACCCCAAAAGCATAGCGTGAGTCTGTGTAGATAGTGACATCAGTGTATGCAGACAGGACACAGGCGCATGTAAGGGCGTATAGCTCAGCAGCCTGCGCAGAAGAAAAGGGAAGAGAGAAAGATTCCAGAACATTGTTAGGCAATTGGCAGACAGAGTAACCACATAGATATACACCATCACTAGGTTTGGAACAGGAACCATCAACAAACAAAGCTTGCCCTGTCTGTAGGGGAACAGAGGAGAGATCTGGTCTGATACTGGTGTCATTACCAATGGCAGTCAGACAATCGTGGTCAGGTTGCCCCGCGCTGTCATCCTGTGAATTCAATAAACGTTGTAAGGCATGAGCTACAGTGTCATGAGAAGAGGTAGGGCGAATGGACAGGTTTTCAGTAGCTAATAGAACAGTTTCATACCCTGAACGACGCTGTGAAGACATGTGTTGTGTATTGAGATTGCGTAATATCTGTGTTACCTGATGTGAGGTGTGCAGAATCAGGGGATGGGACAAAACGATCTTCTCAGCATCAGTTACCATCAGCGCACAGGAGGCAACGGCACGAAGACAGGCAGGCAATCCCTGAGCCACAGAGTCTAGAGATTTGGAAAGAAACGCACAAGGTCGCATGCCCCCCCCATGCTCCTGAGCCAGAACGCCGGACGCTGTTCCGGGTTGAGTTGCCACATACAGGTGAAATGGGAGGCTGTAATTGGGCAGTCCCAGCGTCGGAGCCGTGCACAGGGCACGTTTCAGGGCCCCGAAAGCAGTCAGCATTTCTGAACGGTGTAGTAGAAGGATCAGAATGTCTCACAGCAGTTCGCAGACACTTATCGTACAGAGAGCAGTCTGGAATCCACTGACGGCAGTAGTTGATGAGGCCTAGGAAAGCCTGTAGTGCCTGTTTAGTCTCAGGCTGTGTAGTGTCCATGATGACTTTGATTCGCTCAACAGTCAATTTTCTTGAGCCCTGTGACAGTTCATAGCCCAAATATCGGACAGTGTTCTGACAGAACTGCAGTTTTGTCTTGGAAACTTTGAAACCCTTTGTAGCAAGGTGTTCCAGAAGAGCTATGGTGGCAGCATGACAGGTGTCATAGTCAGTGGCGGTTACCAGGAGATCGTCAGCGTATTGTAGGACAACAGAATCAGGGGGTAGACAGAGGCTTGACAAGACGTTCTTGACCGTAGTCGCGAAGACCGCGGGAGAATCAATGTATCCCTGTGGCAACCTGGTCCATGTGTACTGCCGCCCCCTGTGCGTGAAGGCAAAAAGTGGCTGAGTCTCTTTTCCTGCGGGAACACTAAAGAAAGCAGAACAAAGGTCAATCACAGAGAACACAGTGTGTGTGCACGGTATTGAGGCTATGATGGAAGAAACATCAGGGACTATTGGTGCAACTGGAATGATTAACTCATTGATTTTTCGCAAATCCTGTGTGAATCTCCAAGAACCGTCTGGTTTTGGCACTGGATTAACCGGTGTGTTGTAAGGACTGACGCACGGGGTGACCACTCCCTGTTGTAAAAAAGAATTCAAAATAGAGTCAATGCCAGTAATTTTTTCAGGAGATAAAGGATACTGTTTAATAAACACAGGTGTCAAATGTTTTACCCTGGCCTCGTATGGAGGACATGAGACAAGACCCACCTCATCCTTGTGCTTAGCCCACAGAGAGGAGTCAACAGATAACAAAACGGGAGGAAGGGCACTAGTAGTACTCGCAGCTGCAAGGTCATGGGGAAGAATCGACTGGGAGAGAGCATATATTTCAGGTGCACATTGTTCTGCAGTTTGAACGGTCATGTTAGAACCATTAAAAACAATAGAAAGCCCCAGAAGACCCATCAAATCTCGGCCTAAAAGGTTAAAAGGACAGTCAGGCATATACACGAAAGAATGTGTGAAAGACAGAGAAGGATCATAAGGACAGGAAACAGCTAAAGGTGTGGTGAAGGAGGAAGTGAAAGGGACCCCATCAATTCCCACAGAGTTAGCTGACCGTGTTGATAAAGGCCCTTCATAGTTCCTCCCCACAGAGGACAATGTGGCTCCTGTGTCTAACAGAAAAAGATATGAGATTTCTGCTACTGTTAAAGTTACCACAGGTAGTTCTCCATTGTTCGGGGAGGTGAAGGAGAGATGCAACATAGAAACGGCCGGGGTCTCATGACTCTGTAGGCAGCCCTATTGTGGTCCAGGCTGCATGGGCTGATCAGTCAGGGGGGGCAACTGCACTCCCGCAGGTTTAGCTACCCACACACATGCTGCATTCCATGGTGGGGGATCAGGGAGTGTCCCAGCATCGGGACCAACATCATCGGGATCACTGTCATCATCTGAACTCTCAGAACTGGAACTAGAGCTAGAGCTAGAGTCCCCCGAATTTCTTGCCTTACGGTTCTTTTTTAGTCCCCTTTTTTTTATTTTTCTTAGCTGAGGTTTTTTCTGTAGCGGGGGCCTTTAGTGCAGCTAGTGATGGATATAACTTAGGTACTGATAATGAAGGTAGTGGAAGGGCGGAGGCACCAAGCAATGGTAATTTTTTTTCATCCCCAGAGTAAGGTGGTGGGTTAGTAGGAGAAGTTGGGGGCACGCAACACTTATTTTTAGGAGGTTTTGGGATAGCTTTAAGAACCCTGTTTGGGGTATATATTTTTTTAGATTCGTCCCATATCTTTTTCATGTCATACCACTGTCCATAGGACTCTTCCATGTAAGAGTTTTCCCATTGAGGTTTACCAATACCTTCATAAATCATGCGATAAGCGGAGGCTAAATAACCAGCATCAAATGTACCTTCACGAGGGTACGGTGGAATCTGAGGAGTTGCCTCAGTCCATCCAGCTAAATTGTCAAGATAAGGAGTAACATAGTATGTTAAACCACAACGTTGCATCCAAAACGAAGGCGTTTCTTCGGGCTCAGGCTTAGGGTAAGAGTTTCCCATCTTAAAATTACTCTATAATCAGTGGGCAAGCAGAGAGCACAAGAACCACAACTCGTAACTTTATGTCAGTGCACTTCTGCTCAGTCCCTAATGACTGAGGTTTTCCTTCCCAAGGGGGCTATACAAGAATCTCCAATTCTTATAACTGCTCAACACTGCAAAAGCGTTAAGGTCTACCTTCCCCCCTGGGAGATAACAAGTTCAGATACTATCAACCAGGTAGTCAACCAGACATGTCTTACCTGATCGAGAGTATCACGTCGGGGTCACCAGATTGTTAGGAAGATTTTCCCCTCAGGTCCTTATGCTCTCTCTTTACCACACTGTAGAGTTTATTCAAGATCACTGTTCAAAAAAAATTTATCAGTGCAGAGGATTTATACACACAGCTTTGCAACAAAGGTGCCACGGAGGCGGGGTTATTGCGCAATGGGAGGGAGTCAACGTCCCTTCTCGCGAGATGAGCATCTGACTAGGCAGTGAAACACAGGAGTTGAAAACGGATGTTCGTTGTAAATAAAACAGAACATAATCTTCTCCTATGTGCTTTTCGTGCTGTACCCAGGCTCAGCATTAATCAACATTGTTATTTTAAAGCCAGCTAAGACATAGGTATGTGTAAGGAGGAACAGAATATACACGTAGAAAAACAGAAACATGTTCGGTGACCTTCAACTACTCCTGCCTAATCAAGCTGTGGAGTAACATTTTAGCAACAAAACTCTTGGTACAATAAGTTCATTCTCAGGCACATGCAAGCGCATATAAAATACATTCTCACAGTGATCTGCACATCTGCACATCTGCACATCTCCTCTGCTGCTGTATCAGACTCTGCACTGTACTACTGCGCTCTGACGCCCACAGTGACAGGAAACCCAACTCCACTGTACAAAAACATCTACACAGTTTTATAATACTGATGGCTGTTAAACTGTCAAAGTTCAATAGTATTTGGTGATATTAAGTTTGAGTTAAAATAAAGAAAATATCTTTTGAATAAATGAGTGTTTAGATAAAAGTGTAATAAAATTATATATACAGTATGTTCACAGTTTCATGGTGATGTCTCTTCAGTATAACAATGTTTATTGGTTGCTTAGTACAATAATGTGGTAGATTTTTAAATCAATCGTTAAATATTCTAGACATTTAATAGTGATATCATAAAAAAAAAAAAACCTCAGGTGTCTTTAACACTGAAGTTCTTGTAGACACAACAAACTATTTTGCCAATGAATCTATTCATTTAAAGTATTAAATAAATCAAATCATCTCTATAAAACTCATCACCTACAGTAGATGTAGCACAAACACACCACTTTCTCCCAGAACTTTCTACCAGCTTAAAGTATATGAACAATTAACAATTCAGAGATATTAAACTTAATGCCCTAATCATGTCTTAATCACTCCTGTGTTTCCTCTGCCTGTGTTACCTGCAAATGGAACCCCAGTAACTTCTGTCTCTCCTGCTTTGTCTCCTGTGGGTTGTTCTGCAGCAGCATCAGGGTTCCTCCCAACAGCTCCAGTCATGACCACAGCGGGTTTATCATGACAGACTCCATCATGGAGGGGGCGGATACATTCACAGTTGTCATGAATATGCATTAACATGCAGATAAAAGGTGGAGTTAGCGGTGGAGAAGTTCAAATAGTCATCACTGTCATTTATTCTAAAGCTGGAGGTCTGAAGTAAACACTCAGGATCACAATGTTATTCCTCTTCTTGCTTTTCCTCTCTGGTGCTGATATTAGTAAGTCTTATACATTACACCTTAATTTATTATATTTTATAATCAACAAAAGCACAATTTCCATGTGAGTTATTGCCTTTTTTTATAACAGAGGCTACTGACATCAGCATTAAACCAGTCCAAACCCATGTATTTTCAACTGAAGGCAGCAACATCACACTGTCCTGCACATATACTGGAACAGCTGATGATCTCCACTGGTATCAACAAAAACCTGGATCAAGACCAAAGTTTTTGCTGCTGATTGATGAATCTACTGGACTTGTCACAGAGGCTCAACCTCCTAATCCTCTATTTTTTATCACAAATACTAAAACAGGGGAAAAGAAAGTGGATCTGCACATCTCCTCTGCTGCTGTATCAGACTCTGCACTGTACTACTGCGCTCTGACGCCCACAGTGACAGGAAACCCAACTCCACTGTACAAAAAGCACTACACATGACTGCAGCAGATTCATGCTTTTCTCACTAGATGGAGCTGTTTACATGTTTACATTCACTTCCATGATCTCGACTACACCTGTTCTTCTGTCATACACAATGTTTATGTTTTATCCAAACTCCTGCTCTGTTTTTTCTTAGTAACGAGCCTCAGCTGTAATCTACACACTGTCAGCTTGATTTCACAGAACTAAAATTCTCATTCAATATCATTTCTTTACAAAAGCCATACACCTTCTGTATCAAGAAGCCTGAGCTCAGAGAAAAGCAAAGAAGAAGAGACACAAAATAGGAAAACAAAATGAGAAATTAAGATATTAAAACTGAAGGTTTAAAGATGTATGGGTGATGGGTTTTTCTTTAAGCCCAGTGCAGAAGTCTGTACTTTTTCTGTACAGTATTTTCCAGACATCCAGTGCTTCTGTCTGATATTTAATTTATAGTTCTGAATATATAAATTGTAAGATATATCTCTGTTTTCTTATTACAGTCAAATATATTATTGAGCCAAAATTATATCCTTCACAAATAAACAAAAATAATATCAAAGTAAATAATATACCAAAGTGTGAAGAGGTTTATATACAGTATGTTTGTTAAGTCATGAGACACAACATATTCAAAAGATGCAGTGTGTTGATCAGCAACAGTGGAATAGTTGTGAGTTGTATTTGGAGACTGAGTTCACTGTGACTTATACTGCAGTGATGATCTGTACAATGTTACACTACAACAGCAGCACTTCCTGGGTGTGGTCTTCTAGAGACGTGTTCCCTCATGTGTAAAGTTCAGCACATACAGCACTATTATACAGAATCCTCACAGAGCTGTGTTCAGAAATGACTCAACTCTACACCTTACTGTACATAGTGAGATACACACCACTGATTCTCACTGTAGTTACAGGTACATTTATATTCAGCTATTAATTCTTTGTATTAACTAACAAGTATTTTATACATTTATTCATATGGTGTGATGTTTTAAGTATATTTGCAAAAATTTGATATTTGTGTCTTTATTTATATTTTGTTTATCACAGCAGGCAGTTTTGCAGATAAAATTGGGCCGAGAGATGAAGATGCCAATGTTGTGAGAAAGGAAACAAACACTGTTACTCTGAAATGTTCATATGAGACAAACAGCAACAACATTCGGCTTTACTGGTACAAACAATATCCTAACAGCGCACCACAGTTTTTGCTGTATAAAGGTGCAAAATCATTAAGTGGTGATGACTACAATCCCAGTGGATCTGGATTCAGTGCAGAAACAACCTCAGATGCTTCTGAACTTATTATTAAAGACCTACAGATCTCAGATTCTGCTCTCTATCACTGCGCTCTAATAGTAGGAGCACAGTAATACAGAGTCACTGAACGACTGTACAAAAACCTAACGTTTGTAAAAACCACAGAAGATGACAGATATTTCCTTCACCACCTTGTAATGAGTTAACCACAGACACATAGAAACAAATGTGGAAACTGAAATAAATAGTAAACAGATGAACATTCAACACAGGAAATTCACAATTCAACATTTCTGATGATCTGAAATATATTTTGGTAAAACTATTATAGCCATTGAATCAGGTCATTTACATTAGATAGAAACATTTACATATTAAATCTGAACTGAAGGGAAGCAGCAGAAGCTTTTTCATAGAGTGGAATGAATATGCTCTGAATTTGTTGTTATGTTTTGTGAATTAAATCCCTCTTTTCTCTGCAGCCTTTTTTCAATGCAATCTGGGGAATAGTGATAGTCCCGAGTACAATAACAAAACAAAAACTTAGTGTGTTTCTCAATCTTTCACCACAAGATGGCAGAGTATGTCATCTAATTATGTTCCAAGTACAGTACTAGAAATACACTTCTCACATCCCACATCTTTACATTTCTAAATTCTACTTTACACTACTTTAAAATATATTTGTCTCCAGCATGGACAAGCACATTACTACTGCATGTTCATATTCTCTGGACATGTTGCACCACAGTTTCATGTTTAGATGATAACCAGCTCTACTTCTACACACTACTTTATACACTTTTATTAAGCAGAATGATTTTATTACAGTCATGAGTCAGATGGCTCGGCTTGATGTCATCTTTCATAGTATTACCAAAAACAGCAGTTTTTTTACCCCCTAACTCAGTGGAACAACAAAATAGAAGAAAAAAAAAATCAATATCAATATTCTTTATTATAATTTTAGACATTTACACTTTTGGCTGTAGACTCAAATATAATGACAGTAGAATGTGAGTCTGACTGTATTTCTGGATTGACCGTGTTCTCTTCTCTATGACAGGTGACTGCAGATCCAATAGAACCACTTTCCACTCATAAAGTTGTAGATGAAGGAGAAAATGTGACTCTGTCATGCAGTTGTACAAAGTTTAGTGGTACAGTAAGAAACCTGCACTGGTACAGATATTATCCCAAAGCTTATCCTAAATTCCTTCTTTATATCGATCCATTGGGAGATAAAACTAACCCCATGCCACCACGTCTGAATGCTGAAGTTGCTAAAACTAATAAACAAGTGGATCTGATCATCTCCTCTGCTGCTGTATCAGACTCTGCTCTATACTACTGTGCTCTGGTGCCCACAGTGACAGGAAATCCAGCTGCTCTGTACAAAAACCTTCACACAGTTTTGCTTTATGGGAAGCAGTTTTGCTGATTATATGAAGTCATTCACATGCTATCAGGAAGGAAACATTTCTTTCTCTAATAATTTAAAAAGTTTATTATTTTTGGATGCGTCTTCACCTAACAGCCTGAAAGTTTCTGAAAAGTAAAAATGTGACAAGAAATGTATTTATAAATGTGAATATTTATTTTTACTTACTATTTTTACTGACTTTTAACAGTTTCACTATTTTATAAATTTTTTTCCTGTTCAGGAACTTGAGCTGTGTTGGAGCGCTTTGGGAACACGAGCGTGTTGTCGACCCTCTGAAATAATGTGTGTAATCAGTCATAATTGGATGCGGGCCGTCACCGGCGGGGTGTGTCATGGCCAGGAAGTTAGGATGCACATGGAGTGAAGCCAGCGCAACGAAGCGCTCTGTATGTATGTGTTGAATTGTCTGTCATTTGCTCGTCAGAAAAAAAAATAATAATCTTAGGAGCGGAGCACACTAAGTCAGTTCTTGAGAGAGAATTGCGCTCGCATGTCAACGCCATCGATCCACTCCTGAGTGGCACTCTCCGAGAAACCAGTTCCTGGTCCTCGTAAATGGACTTTGCAACGGGGTTTTGGAGACGGACTTGTCACTTTCTCCATCCTCACCTGCTCAGTCCAGCACTCGCTCACAGGCTCGAAAGCATGCCTTTCTGCAGTTTCTTCCCACAGTGATGAGAGCATTAGCTTTAGCTTAAGCATTAGCTTAGTTCCCCCGACAGGTCATATTTTAAAATTAAAATATACATTTAATGGTTACTGGTTGAAGAGTCAATAAAGTAAACCTTTTTAAAATCTGTATTAATTATAATGTAAAATAAATTGTTTGTACAATTTTTTTAATTCCTGTTTTAAAGTCTTTCTCCACAAGGTGGTGCAGTCACTTATCTTATTGTCAGACATGTACCAGGATCCTGCCACATCTGCCAGCAATGTTGTGCCCTTTGTTTATGAATTCTACTTTGCACAACAATACACTTACACACACTCACACAAGTGAATACACACTGCAACCTTCACTGAACCCAGCAAACCTCCCACACTGTGCACTGTGCACACACTGGTATTACAAAGAGCAGCAGCTGGTTTGTTCCTCATCTTATTGAAATACCTAGAAAAAAGTTGGTTATCGTATTAAATAAACATGATTTGTTTTTACAGAAAAAATAAATAAATTAATGACAGTACTGTATACAATTTCACATAATTTACATAATTATTCACAATAACTTACTTATTCACTTATACTTATTATTACTTACATACTTATTCACAGCAATTTCTGATGAGGCTGAAGCCCCCAATGCAGCAACATCACTTATAAAAACAAATATAACAGAAATGAAAATTTTTACAGATTAAAATAATGCATTAATTCGGAATGCTTCATTTAGAATCAACAATCTGTCAGTAACATTGGTGACTTGGTCATGTGATGCTGTGAGGTGGAGCTTCATGAACATTTATGATGCTACAGAGTGCAGAAAGTTCAGTATAGTTTCATTCAGCAAAGAGCATTTATCATGTTCACTATCATTTTCATGTGTCTGTGGTTTTCAATAGGTGAGTTACATTCAGATTATTTTTTAATTTATTTATTGCATAATATGTGATTAATTATTCTGTGACTCTGCAGTTATATAATAATAGATTATATAATCATTAAATGTTTTCATCTCTATGACAGGTGACTCCATGGCGGATTCAATAAAGTCACTTGTCACTCATAAAGTTGTAGATGAAGGTGATGATGTTACTCTGTCCTGCAGCTACAAAGACTTTAGTGGTTCTGTAGGGAATCTGCAGTGGTACAAACAAGATCCAAAATCTAATCCTGAGTTCATTCTTTATATTTATGAAAGTGGAGCTTTAAGTCCCAACATCCCACCAAGAACGAGTGCTAAAGTTCATGGAAATAAACAAGTGGATCTGCACATCTCCTCTGCTGCTGTATCAGACTCTGCACTGTACTACTGCGCTCTGACGCCCACAGTGACAGGAAACCAAACTCCACTGTACAAAAAGCACTACACATGACAGCAGCAGATTCATGATTTTCTCACTCTAATTTATTTACAAAACAATACTTTCTGTTTTAAGAAGACTTAGCTCAGAGAAAAGGAAAGGAGAAGAGACGCAAAACAGCAAAACAAAATGAGAAATAAAGAAATTAAAATCTGACGTTTTAAAGCTGTATAAGTGATGGGTTTTACTGGAAACCAGTGCAGAAGTCTGTACTTTATCTGTACAGTAACTTCCAGAAGTCCAGTGTTTCTGTCTGATATTAATTTATAGTTCTGAATATATAAATTGTGAGATGTGCCTCTGTTTTCTGATCACAGTCACATATATTATTGAACCAAAATTCTATCCTTCACACATAAATAAAGAAATATAAAATAAAGTAAATAATAAACAAAAGTGTGCAGAGGTTTATGTACAGTATGTTTGTTAAATCATGAGATACAACATATCCAAAAGATGCATTGTGTTGATCAGCAACAGTGGAATAGTTGTGAGTTGTAATGGAGTCTCAATTAACTTTCACTTATACTGTAAAGTGATGATCTGGTCAAAATGAGGAATGAAGAAATTAAAATCTGAAATGTTATTTTATTTTTATGATTACAATGATGACAGAACTGTAGACAGTATTACAGCTCTGACTTGATATTTGTACATTTATATGATTAAATAAAATATAATAATAATAATACATTTAAAATTTAAATAATTACAGGTTTGTGCTGAGGAAATGTACATTGTAAATACAGTAATTATTTATTTGTAGTTATATTTTTTTGTAAATTGTATAGAACATAATGAATGTATATGATTTGTGATCTTGGACTTTGAGTAACATTTCTGATTATTTCAATAAAGCAAACTAACCGATAAAGATGGGATTCGAACCCACACGTTCAGAGCACAATGGATTAGGATTAGTCCATTGCCTTAACCACTCGGCCACCTCGTCCTTAGATTTTATTTGCGCGTTTTATGTGTTGAGTCTAACGCCATCTACAGACAAAATACTTTTTGACCTTATGCACGATGCCACAGTTTGACACACTGAGATCAAAGGGATGTGTTTCAATGGATCCAAAGTTGGTCCTCATCTGACACAGCCCTTTGTGATCAGGTTTTGGCATCTGTTTCCCATATGGTCTAGCGGTTAGGATTCCTGGTTTTCACCCAGGCGGCCCGCGTTCGACTCCCGGTATGGAAAGCCTTCTTTTTGCTTCAATAAGGGCGTTGAATTTTGCATCCACTTTGCTCGAGGAGCCACAGCTACCCCAGCTGGTATTAGAGTCATGGTATGGTGCTTTCAACATAGCACGCTAAATCTGACTTTGGCCACGTTTTGCATCACGCTTGTAAGTTGACTTTCACAAAGCTCAACGCTGTACACCATTGAAATGGTTACCAGAAGGAAAGACGAATGAGGTGAACAGCTCCCAGTGTGGCCCATGTCGTCAGTCAGTAGTTTACATTTCAGGGCAAACATCACTTACCTCTGATTAGTAACAATATTCATTTCATCTTCAATAGAAAGTCTTGATTTCTGTTTCTTTTACTACAACATTTACTCAATCCAGGACACATTACACACACTGTGCACACTTCGCTTTAAGCCCTAATGGCTCACTGACATCTTTATAGCATCACCAAGAGCAGCAGCTGGTTTGTTCCTCACCTCAGTGAAATACCTCAGAAAATGTTTGTTATACTGTTTAATATACAGAATTTTTTACATAATTTAACTACATCCTAAATTAATTTGTTTATATTTATTTTTTATAGTGGACTATTGTTAAAATTATTATAATTACATAATTTTCATGGTTTGTGTTTGTTTATTATGTGCTCAGGACAGATTCCCCGTGTGATTCTGAATGTAAAGTCAGTATGTTTCAGTAAAAACCAACAATCTGACAGTAATAATGTTGACTCTGTCACGTGATGCTGTAGGGTGGAGCTTCATAAACTTGTATGATGTTAACATATTAGTGTACAGAAAGAGCTCAGAATATTTTTATTCAGGAAAAAACATTCATCATGTTCACTGTTATATTTACGTGTCTGTGGCTTTCACTAGGTGAGTTATATATTAATATTTTTTGTTCCTTCAATATGTTAAGTATTGAATTAGTGATAAATGAGTGTGTGGTGAGGAGAAAAAGCAGAATGTAAGATTATTTATTTATTGTTTGTGCACACATTAAAAGTTAAATGCATTATGTTCTCTTCTATAACAGGTGACTCAATGGGAGATTCAATAAACCCAAGTTTCACTCATGAAGTTGTAAATGAAGGTGATGATGTTACTCTGTCCTGCAGCTACAGCACAAGTGCTACATACAGCTACCTGCACTGGTACAGACAACATCCGAGATCTAACCCTGAGTTCCTTTTTTACATTTATGATTTAAGTGGAGATAAGGGTGACTCCATTCCACCACGTCTGGATGTTAATGTGGATAAAACTAATAAGCAAGTGGATCTGATCATCTCCTCTGCTGCTGTATCAGACTCTGATCTATACTACTGTGCTCTGGTGCCCACAGTGACAGGAAATCACTGTGAAATACAACAAAGCAGTTTGTTGTATTTCTAGAAAAGTATCCAAAACTGGCTTCTTTACAAGTGCAGTGTTCATCTTCTGAAGGAAAAATATGAATCATTTCTCAAAAGTTTTTTTTCCCCTAAAAAGTTGTTTGAAACATCCAGTTCAACATGTTTTTATTTGTATAGATGTCAGGAAACACAGGTGCTGGGCTAGGTGAGTAGAGTGGATGGGAGGACCCAAATGCAGGATGCAAACAGGAGTTAGACAAAACAGACTTTAATATAAAAAGGTAGGGCAAAGGGGCAAAGGCAAAAACACAATCCAAAAACAGTCCCGGGTCAAGGCACAGGCAAACAGGGCAATGCAAGGAGACAAAACTAAAGCCGAAAAAACAGTCCGCGGGAAAAACGGCAAGATGGCCGCCGGCACAGAAGTGCATGCCGCGAAACCGGAAGTGCGCACAGTGTGCCCGGGAGATCCTAACAATAGATGTTTTAACAATAAACTTTGTCCCAAAGCAGCTTTACAAAAAATAAATTGATTCCAAATATGTATTTAAAATGTATAGATTATTAGTTTATCCCTAATTAATAAGTTAGTGGCTGAAGAAAACTTGAGAGGACCCCATCCTTATCTGGGTGACACCAAATATCCATTCATTTTAGTTTTATCTTTGTTTAAGTTTTCAACTGTTTACTGATGGAGACTTGATTCAACCAATTTAACAGTTAATGGCAATTGAAGCCCCAAACCATTGTAGCAGACTGTTTATATTAATTACAGTCCAAATCCATCTTCATGGTTCCTGAGTTTAATCCTCAGTACTTGAGTGTAAACAACCCTAGAATAAAGATCACTCTACACTAATGTACTTTACACAGGATTTAATGAAAGACACGTTACACACGGTGTAACGGGTAATATAAGTTGCGCTTCTATTAGGAGCATAGCGGTATTTGGGGAAAGGACCGGCACTGCATTCTTCCGGTATTACTGCATGTGTGGAGACCGAGAATTATGTCCTTTTCTGATGCTCATTTCTAAGTTTCTTCAACTAACCTATAATGCTGTTGCAAAGAAAAATAAAAAAGTACGAGTTTTGGAAACCTGTCTGTGCTTATATGATTTCTGTTGCAACTGGAGTTAGTGAGCTCTCCCTTCACCCAGACTCAACGCGCTACAACGGCTTGTATCTAAACAGTAGCCTACCAAGTAAGTCATTGTTCACTGTCTCCCTCCTTCCTTTCACAACTACAGTGGTACCTTGACCTACGAGTGCATTAATGTACGAGTTTTCCGAGGTACGAGCGGTCACTCTGTCCATTTTTTTGCTTTGTTACGCGAGCAAAAAATTGAGGTACGAGCTCGAGAGGCCGCTGCTAGATGGCGAAGTGAAGCCAGAAAGCGAAGATTGTGACGAAAATTAAGATAAGCAAAGAAGAAAAAGTAAAAATTTTAACGTTTAGGGATACGTAGTGTACAGGAGTGATAGTAAAAAACAAGTTTTTCCTCCGCTTCCGCTTATCGCCACTACCCCCCCTCCACACATACACACACACACACACACACACACACACACACACCACCGGCATTTTCGTTAGCTCAAGTCGTCTCATCTCCAAGGAAAATACACTGAATAAAACCTTATTACAGTGGAACCCGGTAATCTCGCCCTCGGTTACCTCGACAACCCTATTAAGTCGACGTTTTTGAAGTGGAACCCCCAAATTCTCGCTTTTTCTAAGCATTTTTTATTGGTTATGTCGACTTTTTTATGTCGCCGAACCCTAATATCTCGAGCACAAGGGGGGAAAAATTTGCCATTTAACGTCGGTTATCTCGGTGCAGCCACAGAAGAACTCTGTGGAAAAGTGGTGGAAAAATCAAACCATACAGCTGCTACAGGTGTTGTATTGTATGCTGGTGAATCTTTGCTGTTAGTTATGGCACATATGCCTTTTGTTGTTAAATGTTATGCGATGAACGGGAGGCGAAAGCCGCGCTTGGTGGCGCAGAACGTGGGATGAGCAGCAAAAGCATAGAATGAACACCGGCAGGATCGGGGGAATCCGCGGTGCGCTTTGGGAAGAAAAGAGCAGCCGTTGAGAGAGTGCCGGTGGGAAGGCACGTACCGGGATACACATGAGCGATAACAACGACCACCGTGAACCAACATATCCCAACAATAGCGGACAGTGAGAGTGTGGAAGTTTAAATAGAAGCTGGTGATGATGATAAACGAGCACCATATGTGCGCGATTAAAGGATTCCTGACAGATAAACATGTACTGTATGTATTTTTATAGCATGCCTTCATCAAACAAATTGCGGCAACGCTGTTGTGTAAAAAAACCCTTCAAAAACACGTGCATTCACATTTTCATTTATTAAAGCACATCATGTACATAAAGAAATTTCAAGCACGTTAATATATTGCCGCCATATTGATTTTCGTTTATCTCGATCATCGTTCACCTCGATGCTTTTTGGCAACCCCCTAGGACATCGACATAACCGGGTTCCACTGTATATCTTTACATACTCTTTCAATTATGTTTTTATACAAGATTTGTTATTTAGAAATGTATTTTCCAATTTAATAACATGAAACATAAAAACGGGGTGTCATTTTGAGGGTTGGAACGGATTAATGCCATTTTAAGTATTTTCAATATGGAAAACTGATTTGATGTGTGAGCAAATTGAGATACGAGCTCGTCCACGGAACGAATTAAACTCGTAGGTCAAGGTACCACTGTATTTCTCTCGAGAGTTTATCACAAAGGTAAGGTGTGTTTTTTCGTTTCCGTTCGACAATTTCATTGGTCTAATGTTATGGGGTTCAGTTTTTTGGCTTGAAGTTTGTGAAACCGGGAAAAACCCAGAAAAAATACATAAATTTGCTGCTTCTTTGTTTAAGCCGTGGGGTTCAAAACTTGGGAAAAATGTAGCGGCTTATAGTCTGAAAATACGGTTCTTCCTCACAACCCTAACCCTAACCCACTAATACAGAGAACACCTTAGGAAATTTTAATATTTGAGTTGTCTTTGTTAATTTCTTATTTATTATAATATCAGATATTCTTCTATACCACCTTTTTACCATTGTCAGAAAATTCAGTACAACATGGACATTAAGAACATTAACACACATCATAAACTCTCTGAACAAATCTCTAAATTAACTCTGTATTTACATTTAATATTAACTTTATTTATTTGATTTAAAAAAATAAATAAAAATCCTCCATCTTTGTAATTTCCCATGAAATGAGGGCAGAATTTACACGAGTATAAACTGAGGCATTGATGACAGAATGGTCATGACTACACCTCAGTAAAAGTGGGCGGAGCTCGATGTGGTGAGATACAGTTTAGACAGTTTCACAGAGATACTGACATTTATATCTACTGCAAGACACAACCATCATGTTCCTCTTCTTTCTTTTCATAGTTGTTCAAATCATTGGTAAGTCTTTTATATTCTACACAAACTTTATGTGGATGCTGGAGATTTGTACTGAAACATAAACATGATGATTCAGTTGAAGATCCCATCAAAGATATTTTCTTTACCTACTTGCAATTTACTTGTGCTGGTTGTGAGCTGCTTTTTACTTCCTGAAGGCAAAACTGAAGACTGAAATACTCACACATTAACAGAACTGAAAATTGTGTATGAAAATAAAAATTGTCATTGTCCTAATATCTTTTGACTCATTTGTATGAATCCAAGGCCTTTTAGTGCTTTTTATTATTGAAGTAAACTGAGTAAGCAAAATGAATGAGTTGTGATGAATATGAATAAATATGAGTGGGCGGAGCTACATGTGGAGACATCAGAGACAATCTCAGATACACAACCCTGACATTTATTTCTAAAGCTGAAGGTCTGAACTAAACACTCAGGATCACAATGTTACTCCTCTTCTTACTTTTCTTCACTATTGCTGATATTGGTAAGTTTTATATTACACATTAAATTAATCATTTTTAATGAACAGGAACAGTTTCCACTTAAATTTATAATTTAACAATGGTCATGATATTATTGTATTTTTTATATAGTAGAATCTGCTGATTACAGCATTAAACCAGAAGAAACCACTTTATCTGTAACTGAAGGCAGCAACATCACACTGTCCTGCACATATACTGGATCAGTTTACAGTCTTCACTGGTATCAACAAAAACCTGAATCAAGACCAGAGTTTCTGCTGCTGATCACTGAAAGCACTAATCAAGTCATAGATGCTCAACCACCTCATCCACGATTGTCCATAAAACTTGACAAAACTAATAAGAAAGTGGATCTGCACATCTCCTCTGCTGCTGTATCAGACTCTGCACTGTACTACTGCGCTTTGACGCCCACAGTGACAGGAAACCCAACTCCACTGTACAAAAAGCACTACACATGACTGCAGCAGATTCATGCTTTTCTCACTAGATGGAGCTGTTTACATGTTTACCTCTGCATGTTCAACCTCCTGTCTGAGTTTCAGTCTGATGACCTTGAAGAAGTTTAAACTAAGAAGTGATCTAATTGATCCCACCTACATAATATCCTGAGTTTGTCAGTAAGTCAGCTGCAGCCTCATTGGATTGGTGTAATTTGGTAAAGTATTTAATTTGTAAGACCTACAATTTCTCTAATTTCCTTTATTAACTGTAGATTAAAAAAAATACATGTATAATAACTTCCTTTTAAACTCTTCTTGAGGTAGTTTCATGATAATGATCCACTAAAACCTTGTATATGTTTAACAGTGTTTCCTACACACAGGTGATATTGAAGAATTCACAAATATATCACGCCTCAATAAAGCAGATAAAATTGAGCAGGAGATAAAAACATTGATCTAGATGAAGTTATTGTTTCCATTTTCCTAAATACATCAGTGTAGAACAGAGATGACCAAACTACAGTCAGAGATCCAGTTATCCCATGGTGACCTTCGATTTTGCTCATTATGCAATATATGATAAAAGGGAAACAAAAAAGAAAACAGGAACGGGGTTGCCATTCATTCAGTTCAATTTATTTCATTTTTATTTGTATAGCACTTTAACACTGAACATTGCCTCAAAGCAGCTTTACACAGATAATGTGGTGACAAAGAATGAATAAGATGAATAAAGATTGTTGTTTATAAGTGTAAGTTTGTTCCTAATGTCTCATTATTACATTCTTTCATATCTAACCAACTTACCAACTTTTTGATTTTTTAATATAATAATATAAACTGAGAAGTAAACTAACTCACTCCCACCTACATACTATTCAAAGTTTTTCAGTAAATCAGCTGCAGCCCAATTTGGAAAAACAAAACAAAAAAAAAAAGCACAAACTTCATGTATCTCATTAGAGGTCACTGATATTGCAGGCATATGGCTGTATTGCTTATAACCTGAATAGCTGCATTAGACATTCAACTCTTGTGCTATTAATGGAATTTAATTTGACTGTAAGTTTTATTGAAAGAGAAGACATCGGAAAAACTGCATCAGCTGAGAGAGTTTTTATATATATTTATTTCTAAATATAAAGAATTCATGAATAAAAGGAAACATGGCAGTTCTAGTTTTAATAAAATACAGTTTGGTGTAATGCAACATTTACTTTTAGCCCATTTCCCTTATTTAAGTGAGATTCTTTTGCCTCTTAAGAAAAAGTTTGAGCTCCTCTTGTGTAGAATGATATTTTTTTATCATAATTACATTATTATTTGGATTACAATTAAAATTTGATTAAAATATGTTTGATGAATGCAAAATCAGCATCACATCTGTCAGTAACATTGGTGACGGTCATGTGATGCTGAGGGGCGGAGCTTCATGAACCTTTATGATGTTAACTGGTTAGAGCACAGAATTTTCTCAATCAGATAAAACCATTCATCATGTTCACTGTTATAATGATGTGTCTGTGGCTTTCACTAGGTGAGTTATACATAGATATTTATTACTCATTCAGAAATATTAAATGTTTATTTAATCATTAATTAGACAGTGTATTGATGAAAAAGCTTAATATATGGTACATACTAAAATATGTAGTTGTAGAAACAGAACAGAATGGTTCTTCAGCTAAATAGATCTCTGATAAAGAGCATCAGATCATTAAATCCATCTTTATCATAAAAAAATATAAGCCTGATAGCTGTCTATTATGTCGTGCTGATTAAGAAATCAGAATTGTAAAAAGTACTAGAAAAGTACTAGAGCTCCACACAACCCTGCTCACATTCTCTGATGATGAATCCTCATTTTCACAATAAAACCTCTGTGATATAAACTACAGCTGTTCTTCTATCATACACACTGCACTAATATTATCCTCACTCCTACCCTGAATATACTTAGTAGTAGTTTTCTCCTCTCCTCTCCTCTCCTCCTCTCTCTCCTCTCCTCTCCTCTCCTCTCCTCTCCTCTCCTCTCCCCTGTAGCTCGTTGGAGCCGTCCTTCATTTGTAGTGACTGTAATGTTTTATTTGTCCATGTGAGATCAATAAACCTGGTCTTTTATATTGACATCCATGTCTCCTTGCCATCTATGTTAACGAACCCGTGTGCTCCTCCCACCACCTCACCATGCATAAATAAAATATTACAGAATGTAATAACTGGATTATATTTTAATAGATTCAAATGTTAGATTGTATATAGTACATTCATTATAAGTGTAGTCATAATTACACTAATATCAGTGTGTGTTTGCTAAAAAAAGAGCACAAGTTTTCCCATGTGCTGCTAAATGTAAATACAGAATGTCAGTAACATTGTTGTGAGGTGGAGCTTCATGAAGTTTTATGATGTTACAGAATCAGAAAACAGAAAGACCTCAGAATATTTTCATTCAGCTAAAACATTCATCATGTTCACTGCTGTAATTATGTGTCTGTGGCTTTCACTAGGTGAGATTAGATTTTTTTAAGTGAATAAAAATTGTGTGGAAATTAAATGTGATTATTTATTCTCTAATAAATCAGAATATGAGTTTGATTATGCAATTCTGGCTTAATATAAAGTGTTCTAATGTTTAATGTTCTGTGTAAAAGTTAAATGATTATGTTCTCTTCTATATGACAGGTGACTCCATGGCAGATTCAATAGAACCACTTTTTACTCATAAAGTTGTTGATAAAGGTGAAAATGTTACTCTGTCCTGCAACTACGAAACAAGTAATACAAACCCCAACCTGCACTGGTACAGACAACATCCAAAATCTAACCCTGAGTTCCTTCTTAATATTATGCAAAGTGGAACTCTAATTTCCAAAGTATCAATAAGACTGGGTGCTAAAGTTTATGATGATAAAAATAAAAAAAGAGTGGATCTGATCATCTCCTCTGCTGCAGTATCAGACTCTGCATTGTACTACTGCGCTCTGAGGCCCACAGTGACAGGAAACCCAACTCCACTGTACAAAAAGCACTACACATGACTGCAGCAGATTTGTGCTTTTCTCACTAGATGGAGCTGTTTACATGTTCACCTCTGCATGCTCAACTTCCTGTCTATAATTTCAGCTTCTTCTTGAAGATCAACAATCATTAGGGTAATTTACTAATGTATTTGTGTAAAACCTAAACTTTCTCTTATTTCGTTCGTTAACAATAAATTTGGAAAAAGAAATCTTGTATTAGTTCATCAGTGTTTCCTACACAGGAGTTATTGAGGAATTCACAAATAAATTGTGCCTTAATTAAGCAGATGGAATTTAGCAGGAGATGAACCTGAGACTAATCTTTAAAGTAGCCTGGATCAGTAATGTGTCCTAGTACTTTATGGAACACTGTAACTTTGATGAATTTTATTTAACTGGAGCGTCATGATTTGATAGATTTAGCATTCACACTTAGAAGTTATCTGAAGTAATCAATACATCTACTGTCATGGAGGGGAAAAGAAAAGGAGAATCTGGAGTACATGGGAAAAACTACAATATAAAATATAAAATAAATACAAAAGGAATTCAAAAGCAATTAAAACATGCAATAGTTTACTCATTTTAATATATCTTTTAGTTTAGAGCAGAGATGCCCAAACTAGGGTCCGCAGGCTAAAGTTGGTCCCTGTTGACATTTGATTTGGCCCGTCATGTCATATATGATAAAAGGACAAAAAAGAGTAAGGAGGATGCCATTGCCACAAAGATTCATAACTAAGTTACCATAACTTTTTTATGTTTAATGTTCCCTCAAAGTGAACAGCGTGCCGCCGCCTGCCCGCAAAAGGGATGTCGTGCCGCCGCCTGGCCGCGAAAGGGACATCGTGCCGTCGCCTGGCCGCGAACTGAACGTCGTGCCGCCGCCACAGAGTCCCCGAGAGCTCATCTCCGCTCCACAGAGTCCCCGAGAGCTCCTCTCCACTCCACTGAGTCTCCAAAAGCTCCTCTCCGCTCCAGCATGTCCCACCTCCGAGCTCCTCCGATGGCGCCGTCTCGCCTCCGAGCTCCTCAGATGGCGACGTCTTGCCTCCGAGCTCCTCCGATGGCGACGTCTCGCCTCCGAGCTCCTCCGATGGCGACGTCTCGCCTCCGAGCTCCCTTGAAGGTGACGTCTCGCCCCCGAGCTCATCCGATGGTGATGTCTCGCCCCTGAGCTCCTCCGGTGACGACGTCTCACCTCTGAGCTCCTTCGATGGCGGCATCACCCCTCTTAGCTCATTAGATGGCAGAGTCACTCCTCTGAACTCCTTCGTCAGCGACGTCTCTCTCCTGAGCTCCTCCGTCGGTGACGTCTCGCCCCCTGGCTCCTCCGTTGGCGACGTCTCGCCCCCGGGCTCCTCCGTCGGCGACGTCTCGCCTAAAAGCTCCTCCGAAGGCTACGTATCGCCTAAGAGCTCCTCCGAAGGCGGCGTCTCGCCTAAGAGCTCCTCCCACAAAGACGTCTCAGCCCCAAGTCTCCCAAAAGGTAAAGCTACAGAGTTCCGCTTCAGGCGTTGTTTCGCTTCCGGGTTCCTCTCCGGCCGACGTAACACCTCCGTGTCCCTTTCCGGGCGACATTTTTCCTCCAGGTCCCTTTAGAGGATGACGAAACACTCCCAAGTTCCTCTGAAGGCGTCGTCACGGCTTACAGCCCCGGCGAAGGTGTCACTGTGTTCCTCATCTCCGCCGTGGGCGTCACTCGGCCTCTCAACACCACCGAGGATGCTTTTCTGCTCCCGGTCTACACCGAGTACATCACGCATTCCCTGATCTCCGCTATGGACATAGCTTCGCTCCTGACCTCCGTGGTTGGCACCCCTTCGGTCCAGGTCTCCGAAGAAAGGCATCACTCTGTTTTGGGTCTCCAGGGTGGACATCGTTACGCTCCTGACCTCCGTGCTGGACATCACTCTGCTCCAGACCTCCCCAGTGGGCGTCAATCCGCCCCTGATTGCTGCCGAGTACGTCACTCGGTCTCTAGTCTCTGCCGGGGAGGTCACTCAGCCTCTGGACTCCGCTGCGGACGCAGCTTGGTCCCTGTCCTACGCCGGAGCTGTCTCTCCGCCTCCGGCCTCTGCTGAACCTGTCTCTCCGTCCCCAGTCTCTGCTACAGGCGGTCCTGACCAGAGATTCTCTCTCGTGTTTATAAAAAGAATATATTGTTGGTACATGCATTAATTCTTTATTAAATTTTTCTACACAGGTCATTTCTGTGCATTCAGGTACACCCTGAATGAGATATCAGTCCTTTGCAGAACTTCATGCATAAACCCTTTTACACACTCATTCACACTTTAATTAATCCCAGCAAATTTCTTATAGTCATGTTTTTTAGAAACCCACACAGACACGGGGTGAAAACACAGAACGTTACACAAACTGACAATACCTTCAGCACACACACCTCCGTTAACCTGCTGAAGTGCACCTGATCCTCAAATCCCTCTTTCTCATGAAAACATACCTGAGAGCTGCCTATCATGTAATGCAGACTTAGAAATCAGAGCTAGAATTGTGTTCAGGGCTGAAGTGTGCCTTCCTTTCACTGTGAATGTCACACTTTCATCACATTGTTGCATTTGTGGTGAGTTGGAGGAAATATAATCAATATTAGACTGTAGTTTTAAAACCCAGCCATTATGCATGCACAAGCCAGTGCACTCTTAGTGCCGGTCCCAAGCCCGGGTAAATGGGGAGGGTTGTGTTAGGAAGGGCATCCAGCGTAAAACATGTGCCAAATCAAATATGCGGATCACAAATAAGAATTTCATACCGGATCGGTCGAGGCCCGGGTTAACAACGACCGCCACAGGTATCGTTAGCTGACAGGGTACCGGTGGAAATTGGGCTACTGTTGGACGAAGGAGGAGAAGGAGAGGAGGAAGACGTCTACAGAGACGGCAGGGAAAGGAGCAGTCTAGGAGAGTGGAGGTTCGGGTTGGTACTTTAAATGTTGGTACTATGACGGGTAAAGGGAGAGAGGTAGCTGATATGATGGAGAGGAGAAAGGTAGATATGCTGTGTGTTCAGGAGACCAAGTGGAACGGGAGTAAGGCCAGGAACATTGGAGGTGGATTTAAACTGTTTTATCATGGTGTGGATGGATAGAGATATGGTGTAGGGGTGATTCTGAAGGAAGAGTACAGTAAGAGTGTAGTGGAGGTGAAAAGAGTTTCTGATAGGGTGATGATCGTGAAGGTGGAAGTTGAAGGGATGATGATAAATGTCATTAGAACAGAGGTGATGAGGAGGTGATGGGTAGGTATGGTTTTAAGGAGAGGAATGTGGAAGGGCAGATGGTGGTAGATTTTGCTAAAAGGATGGAAATGGCAGTGGTGAACACTTATTTTAAGAAGAAGGAGGATCATAGGGTGATGTATAAGAGTGGAGGAAAGTGCACACAGTTGGACTATGTGCTATGCAGGAGATGCAACCTGAAGGAGATTGGAGACTGTAAGGTGTTGGCAGGGGACAGTGTAGCTAGACAGCATCGGATGGTGGTCTGTAGGATGGTTTTGGAGGCGAAGAAGAAGAGGAGGAGAGTGAGGACTGAAAGAAGAATAAGATGGTGGAAACTAAAGGAGGAAGAGTGTAGTGTGAGGTTCAGGGAAGAGGTCAGACAGAGACTCAGTGTTGTTAAGGAGGTGTTGGATGATTGGGCAACTACTGCTGGAGTGATGAGGGAGGCAGCTAGAAAAGTACTTGGTGTGACATCTGGAAATAGAAAGCAAGACAAGGAGACGTGGTGGTGGAATGAGGAAGTGCAGGAGAGCATAAGGAGAAAGAGGTTGGCAAAACAGAAGTGGGATAGACAGAGTGATGAAAAAAGTAGGCAGGAGTACAAGGAGATGTGGCAGTAGGTTAAGAGGGATGTGGCAAAAGCCAACGAAAAGGCATATGAGGAGCTGTATGGTTGGACACTAAGGAAGGAGAAAAGGATTTATACCGATTGGCCAGACAGAGGGACCGAGCTGGGAAGGATGTACTGCAAGTTAGAGCAGTAAAGGATGGAGAGGGAAATGTGTTGACTAGTGAGGAGAGTGTGTTGAGAAGGTGGAGGGAGTATTTTGAGCAGCTGATGAATGAGGAAAATCAGAGAGAGAGAAGGTTGGATGATGTGGAGTTGGTGAAGCAGGAAGTGGATAGGATTAGTAAGGAGGAAGTGAGAGCACCGATTAAGAGGATGAAGAGTGGAAAGTCGGTTGGACCAGATGACATACCGGTAGAAGCGTGGAGATGTTTAGGAGAGTTGGCAGTGGAGTTTTTGACCAGATTGTTTAACAGGATTTTGGAAGGTGAGAAGATGCCTGAGGAATGGAGAAGAAGTGTGCTGGTACCGATCTTTAAGCATAAAGGAGATGTGCAGTCTTGCAGTAACTACAGGGGAATTAAATTGATCAGTCACACCATGAAGTTATAAGAAAGAGTAGTGGAAGCCAGGCTCAGAGAATAGGTGACCATCTGTGAGCAACAGTATGGTTTCATGCCGAGGAAGAGCACCACAGATGCCTTATTTGCTTTGAGAATGTTGATGGAGAAGTATAGAGAAGGACAGAAGGAATTGCATTGTGTATTTGTGGATTTAGAGAAGGCGTACAACAGGGTGCCAAGAGAGGAGTTGTGGTATTGTATGAGGAAGTCAGGTGTGTCGGAAAAGTATGTGAGGGTGGTGCAGGACATGTATGAGGACAGTGTGACGGCAGTGAAGTGTGCAGTAGGTACGACAGACTGGTTCAGGGTGAAGGTTGGACTGCATCAAGGATCGGCCCTGAGCCCTTTCCTGTTTGCAGTGGTGATGGAGAGGTTTACGGACGAGGTCAGACAGGAGTCTCCCTGGACCATGATGTTTGCGGATGATATTGTGATTTGTGGTGAGAGTAGGGAGCAGGTTGAGAAGAGCCTGGAGAGGTGGAGGTATGTGCTGGATAGAAGGGGAATGAAACTCAGTAGGAGTAAGACAGAATACATGTGTGTGAATGAGAGGGAGGGCAGTGGACTGGTGCGGTTGCAGGGAGAAGAGCTGGGGAAGGTGGAGGAGTTCAGGTACCTGGGGTCAACAGTGCAAAGTAATGGGCAGTGTGTTAGAGAAGTGAAGAAAAAAGTGCAGGCAGGGTGGAGTGGGTGGAGAAGAGTGACAGGAGTGATTTGTGATAGTAGGGTATCTGCAAAAATAAAAGGGAAAGTTTATAGGACTGTGGTGAGACCTGCGATGTTGTATGGATTAGAGAGAGTGGCATTGAGTAAAAGACAGGAGGTGGAGCTGGAGGTAGCAGAGCTGAAGATGTTAAGGTTTTCGTTGGGAGTGACGAGGATGGATAAGATTAGAAATGAGTTTATTAGAGGGACAGCGCATGTAGGATGTTTTGGTGACAAGGTGAGGGAGGCGAGATTGAGATGGTTTGGACATGTGCAGAGGAGGGACATGAATTATATTGGAAGAAGAATGCTGAGGATGGAGCCACCAGGTAGGAGGAAAAGAGGAAGGCCAAGGAGGAGGTTCATGGATGTGGTGAGGGAAGACATGCAGGTAGTTGGTGTAAAAGAGGCAGATGTAGAGGACAGGGTGGTATGGAGACGGATAATCCGCTGTGGCAACCCCTAATGGGAGCAGCCGAAAGAAGAATAATAAGAAGAAGACAATGATGCTTTAATTCCAGATGCTTCATTAAGAATCAACAATCTGACAGTAACATTGGTGACTTGGTCATGTGATGCTGTGAGGTGGAGCTTCATGAACATTTATGATGCTACAGACTGCAGAAAGTTCAGTATAGTTTCATTCAGCTAAGAGCATTTATCATGTTTACTATCATTTTCATGTGTCTGTGGTTTTCAATAGGTGAGTTGAATTCAGATTAATTTGTTTCAAAAAATTTATTGTGTAATTTATGATTAATTATTGTGTGATTCTGCAGTTATATAATAATTGATTATCTAATCATTAAATGTTTTCTCCTCTATGACAGGTGACTCCATGGCAGATTCAATAAAGCCACTTCTTACTCATAAAGTTGTAGATGAAGGTGATGATGTTACTCTGTCCTGCAGCTACAAAGACTTTAGTGGTTCTGTAGGGAATCTGCAGTGGTACAAACAAGATCCAAAATCTAATCCTAAATTCATTCTTTATATTTATGAAAGTGGAGCTTTAAGTCCCAACAACCCACCAAGAACAAATGCTAAAGTTCATGGAAATAAACAAGTGGATCTGATCATCTCCTCTGCTGCTGTATCAGACTCTGCACTGTACTACTGCGCTCTGAGGCCCACAGTGACAGGAAACCCAACTCCACTGTACAAAAAGCACTACACATGACTGCAGCAGATTCATGTTTTTCTCACTAGATGGAGCTGTTTATATGTTTACATTCACTTCCATGATATCGACTATACCTGTTCTTCTGTCATACACAATGTTTATGTGTTATCGAACTCCTGCTCTGGTTTTTCTTAGTAACGAGTCTCAGCTGTAATCTACACACTGTCAGCTTGATTTCACAGAACTAAAATTCTTATTAATTAATTTATATTTATGTTTAAATGTAAATTGTATAGAACATAGTGCATGTATATGATTTGTGATCTTATTGCACCAACTTTTGGACTTTGTTTAATTCATTTTCAATAGAAAGTCTTGATTACTGTTACTTACTACAAAATTCACTCAATTCAGGACACATTACACACACTGTGCACACTTCCCTTTAAGCCCTAAAGGCTCACTGACATCTTTCATAGTATTACTAAGAGCAGCAGCTGGTGTGTTTCACACCTCAGTAAGATACCTCAGAAAATGTTTATCATAATTAATACACAAGGTTTTATGCAAAAATTTGATTCACATTACGCTTAGTGTTTGTTTATTATGTTCTCAGGACAGATTCCCCGTGTGATTCTGAATGTAAAGTCAGTATGTTTCAGTAAGAATAAACAATCTGTCAGTAACATTTATGACTGTCATGTGATGCTGTTGGGTGGAGCTTCATAAACCTTTACGATGTTATGATGAACATATCAGAGAACAGAAAAAATAATTTTAATTCAGCTAAAAACATTCATCATGTTTACTGTTATATTCATGTGTCTGTGGCTTTCACTAGGTGAGTTATACATTAATATTTTTTTGATATTCCATAAATGTTAAAATTTAATTAGTGATAAATGAGTGTGTGGTGAGGAGAAAAAGAAGAATGTAAGATTATTTATCTATTATTTGTGCTAACATTAAAAGTTAAATGCATTATGTTTTCTTCTATAACAGGTGACTCAATGGGAGATTCAATAAACCCAAGATTCACTCATAAAGTTGTAAATGAAGGTGATGATGTTACTCTGTCCTGCAGCTACAGCACAAGTGCTACATACAGCTACCTGCACTGGTACAGACAACATCCAAAATCTAACCCTAAATTCCTTCTTTATATTTATGATTTAAGTGGAGATAAAAGTGACTCAATTCCACCACGTCTGGATGTTAAAGTGGATAAAACTAATAAACAAGTGAATCTGATCATCTCCTCTGCTGCTGTATCAGACTCTGCTCTATACTACTGTGCTCTGGCGCCCACAGTGACAGGAAATCCAGCTGCTCTGTACAAAAACCTCGGCACAGTTTTGTTACAATATTTCCTCTTATATGGAATACACTGTATTTCTATCAGTTCATTGATGTACACTGAGAATTTGATTGAAAATTAAACTTAAAAAATTATACAAAAGCAGCGACAATATGTACATACAAAAACAGATCAATCCTTGGTGGTAAAATCCCTATCCATCCATCCATCCATCCATCCATCCATCCATCCATCCATCCATCCATCCATCCATCCATCCATCCATTCATCCATCTTCAGTAACACCTTTGCGATGGTTAAGGCACCACACATGTACAGTGATTCACATGTATTGACTATTCAGAGTGGCGAAAGGCATGTTTTTGCCAGGATGAAACAGAAAATATAAAAAAACTTGTCTGACAGAGTAGTTGTACTAAATTTGTCTTATTAGATGATATAATATCAGGTTTGAGTTGACTGACAGGGGACATTATAAATTATGAGTTAAAGGTTAGATTAAGCAAAACATGTGATTGCTAATGTCTCTTGGTTTTGTCTTCACTAGAAATCTAAACTCACACATATTTTATTGTTGTGTCAGTTCGACAATGTAACAGTCTTTACAAATTTGTTATCAGCATCTTACATGAAACTAAAAAACAAATAAGAACTGATAAATGAAAACTTAACTTAATCCAAACCCCCTTTACACTGAAATGTAGCATAAACACACCACTTTAAGTCCTTTCCTTATTGTATACTTTACAAAGCCAAAACCATAAAACGCCACAGAATGTTGGTCTTTAAAACTGCATTATAAGCAACCCAGCCATTGGGGTTGCACAAGCTAATGTACTCTTAGTGCCAGTCCCAAGCACACATAAATGGGGAGGGTTGTGTTATGAAGGGAATCCAGCGTAAAACTTGTACTAATCAAAATAAAACTGTTCTATCATGGTGTGGATGGAAAGAGAAATGGTGTAGCGGGGATTCTAAAAGAAGAGTACAGTAAGTGTGTAGTGATAAGGTGATGAACATGAAGTTAAAGGGGAGATGATAAATGGCATCAGTGCTGATGCTCATGTTGGTGAAGGCAACAGAGTTGATGAGAAGGTGATGGGTAGGTATGGCTTTAAGGAGAGAAATCTGGAAGGGCAGATGGTGGTAGATTTTGCTCAAAGGATGGAAATGGCAGTGGTGAGTACTTATTGTAAGAGGAAGGAGGATCACAGGTGACATATAAGAGCAGAGGAAGGTGCACACAGTTGGACTATGTGCTATGCAGAAGATGCAACCTGAAAGAGATTGGAGACTGTAAGGTGTTGTCAGGGGACAGTGTAGCTAGACAGCATCAGATGGTGGTCTGTGGGATGGCTTTGGATGTAAAGAAGAAGAGGAGGAGAGTGAGGACTGAAAGAAGAATAAGATGGTGAAAACTGAAGGAGGAAGACTGTAGTGTGAGATTCAGGGAAGAGGTCAGACAGGGGCTCGGTGGTGGTGAAGAGGTGCTGGATGATTGGGCAACGACTGCAGAAGTGATAAGGGAGACAGCTAGAAAGGTACTTGGTGTGACATCTGGAAATATAAAGGAAGACCAAAAGACATGGTGGTGGAATCAAGTACGGGAGAGCATAAGGAGAAAGAGGTTGGCAAAACAGAATTGGGAATGGCAGAGAGATAAAAAAAAAAAGAAGGCAGCAGGTAAAGAGGGATGTGGCAAAAGCAAAGGAAAAGGCATATGAGGAGCTGTATGAGAAATTGAATGCTAAGGAAGGAGAAAAGGATTTGTAGTGATTGGCCAGGCAGGGACAGAGCTAAGAAGGATGTGCTGCATGTTAAAGCAATAAAGGATGGAGATGGAAATGTGTTGACTAGTAAAGAGAGTGTGTTGGTGAGATAGAGTGAGAATTTTGAGCAGCTGATGAATAAGGAACTTAGAGAGAGAGAGAAGGATGATGTAGAGATGGTGAAGCAGGAAGTGAATAGGATTAGTAAGATGGAAGTGAGAGCAGCTATGGAGGAACAGTGGAAAATCAGTTGGCCCAGATGACATACCAGTAGAAGAATGGAGATGTTAAGGTGAGAGCATGCATTAGGAATGGAGAAGGAGTGTGCTGGTTTTCAATAATATGGGAAATGTGCAGACCTGCAGTAACTACAGGGAAATAAAGTTGATCAGTCACACCATGAAGTTATGGAAAAGAGTAGTGGAAGCCAGGCTGATGGAAGATGTGACCATCTGTGAGCAACAGTATGGTTTTGTGCCGAGAAAGAGCTCCACAGACGCCTTATTTTTCTTTGAGAATTTTGATGGAGAAGTATAGAGGTCAGAAAGAGTTGCATTGTGTGCTTGTGGATTTAGAGAACGCATACGACAGAGTGCCAAGAGAGGAGTTGTCATATTGTATGAGGAAGTCGGGTGTGTCAGAGAAGTATGTGAGGGTGGTGCAGGACATGTATAAGAACAGTGTGACAGCAGTGAAGTGTGCAGTAGGAATGACAGACTGGTTCAAGGTGTAGGTTGGATTGCATCAAAAATCGGCTCTGAGCCCTTTCCCGATTGCAGTGGTAATGAACAGGTTGACGGATGAGGTCATACAGGAGTCTCCATAGACTATTATGTTTGCGGATGATATTTGATTTGTGATTTGTGATGACTGTATGGAGCAGGTTAAGACGAGCCTGGAGAGCTGGAGATACATGCTGAAAAGAAGGGAAATAAAAGTTATTAGGAGTAAGACAGAGTACATGTGTGTAAATGAGAGGGAGAGCAGTGGAGTGGTGTGGTTGCAGGGAGAAGAGGTGCAGTAGGTGGAGGAGTTCAGGTACCTGGGGTCAACAGTGCAAAGTAATGGAGAGTGTGTTAGAGAAGTGAAAAAGGAGTGCAGGCAGGGTGGAGTGGGTGGAGAAGAGTGACAGGAGTGATTTGTAATAGAAGAGAATCTGCGAGAGTAAAAGGGAAAGTTTATAGGACTGTGGTGAGACCTGCGATGTTGTGTGGTTTAGAGACAGTGGCATTAAGTAAAAGACAGGAGGTGGAGCTGGAGGTAGCAGAGCTGAAGATGTGGAGATTTTTCATTGGGAGTGATGAGGATGGACAAGATTAGAAACAAGTTTATTAAAGGGACAGCGCATGTAGGCCGTTTTGGGGACAAAGTGAAAGATGCACAATTGAGATGGTTTGGACATGTGCACATCGGTAGGAGAATGTTGAGGTTGGAGCAACCAGGAAGGAGGAAAAGAGGAAGGCAAAATAGGAGGTTTATGGATGGAGTGAAGGAAGACATGCAGGTTTGAAAGAGGCAGATGTAGAGGACAAAGTAGTATGGATAGTATGGATAAAAGAAGTCCTGTATGAAAACCGGAACGCCAAAACATGCAGTACGGGAAGTCCAACATAAACAATAACGAACGGGGAGTGAATGTGAGTGAGGGGTTTATGTAGGAGCGGGGTGGAGTGATGATAAACTTCAGGTGTGCCTCGTTAAACCTGGAGCTTCAGAGAGAGTGGAGGCATGAGTGATGATGAGCTCCAGGTGTGCGTGGTTAAACCTGGAGCTCTATGGAGAGTGGCATAGAGAGCCACCATGAGAGAGGCATAGAGAGCCACCAAAGGGGGCGTGGCAGGTGGTTCCCTGACATTACCCCCCCCTGAGGGGCGGCACCTGACGCCCCAAACCCACAGACGCTCGGAGGGCCAGGGCACTCAGAGGAGGATCCCGGTGTCCGTCCAGGGTCGAACGGGACCTGGTCAGAACCGCCGCAGAACCGGAGAAGGCCAGGAAGGACCTGAGGCAGGGCGACAGCCCAGGCGAAGCGCAGGACCCGGAGGATGCCCATCCCGAAGGCACAGGACAGAACCATGCTCCCAGCGGAGGTCCAAGACGGCACGTAGCTCATTGCGGAGGCGAGAATTGGAGCGAAAACCCTGGTGAAGATCAGAGCCAGGACGAAGGCCGGAGAAACGGTTCCAGCAGCGACCGGGGACGGAGAGCTGCCTGTAGCGGAGAACAGGGACAAAGGGACGTCTTCGGCGGAGCCAGGAGGCAGAGAGACAGCTCCAGCGTCGGATAGGGACCAAGCTGCGCCCGCAGCGGAGTCCCGAGGTTGAGCGACCTCCACAGCAGAGACCTGAGACCAAGTGAGGCCCTCGGCGGCGATCAGGGCTGGATAGACGCCCAATGGGGAGGTCTGGATCGGAGCTACGTCCGTAGCAGAGATCGGAGTACGAGTGACGCACCCGGTGGAGCCCGGAATCAGAAAAACGACCCCGGTGTCGTCCAGAGGCCAAAGGCGAGACGTCGCTATCGAAGAAGCCTGGAGGCAAGACGTCGTCGAAGGAGGAGCTCTGGGGCGAGACGTCGCCTTTCAGGAAGCCCGGGAGCGAGACGTCGTCAAAGGAGGAGCTCTGGGGTGAGACGTTGCCTTCCAGGAAGCTCGGGAGCGAGACGCCATCGAAGGAGGAGCTCTGGGGCGAGACGTCGCCTCCCAGGAAGCTCGGGAGCGAGACGTCGTCGAAGGAGGAGCTCTGGGGCGAGACGTCACCATCGGAGGAGCTCGGAGGCGTGACGTCGCCTGCAGGGGTGCCCAAGAGCGAGACATCACCGGCGGAGCTCAGGGGCGAAACGTCACCATCGGAGGAGCACAGAGGCGTGACCTCGTCTTTGGAGGAGCTTAAAGGCATGACGTCGCCATCGGAGTCGCACGGAGGCAAGACATCTCCATCAGAGGAGCTTGGAGGCGGGACGTGCTGGAGCAAAGAGGAGGTCTCTGAGACTCTGTGGAGCGGAGAGAAGCTCTCGGAGACTCTGTGGAGCGGAGAGGAGCTCTCGGAGACTCTGTGGAGCAGGGAGGAGCTCTCGAAGACTCTGTGGAGCGGAGAGGAGCTCTCGGAGACTCTGTGGAGTGGAGTGAAGCTCTCAGGGATGCTCTGGGACAGAGAGAAGTTCTGCGACGTGGCTTCACCGGGAGAGAAACCCTGTGACGTGGCCTCACCTCCAGAGGAACAGTGAGGCAGGCCGTCACCTTCTGGGTGACCGTGAAGCGAGCCGTCGCCCTCGGGGAGACCGTGAGGCGAGCCGCCGCCTTCGGGGAGACCGTGAGGCGTGACGTCGACATCGGAGGCGCTCGGGACGTGACGTCGACATCGGAGGCGCTCGGAGGTATGGCTTCGCCCGGAGAGGAGCCCAGAGGCAAGACGTCGCCATCGGAGGAGCACAGAGGCGAGGCGACACCATCGGAGGAGCCCAGAGGCGAGACGTCACCATTGGAGGAGCCCAGAGGCGAGATGTCACCATCGGAGGAGCCCAGAGGTGAGACGTCGCTCACAGAGAGACTCTTTGGCAAGACGTCGCCGAAGGAGGAGCTCTGGGGCGAGACGTCGCCTTCCAGGAAGCTCGGGAGCGAGACGTCGTCGAAGGAGGAGCTTGGGGGCGAGACGTCGCCGAAGGAGGAGCTCGGGGGCGAGACGTCGCCAAAGGAGGAGCTCTCGGAGACTCTGTGGACCGCAGAGGAGCTCTCAGGGACACAATGGAGCGGAGCTGGGCTCTCCTGGAGGTCCTGGAACGGAGCCGAGGTCTCTTTAGGACTCTGGAGCAAAGCCGAGCCCTCTTCAGGATCCTGGGGTGGAAAGGAGCTGTCCCGGAAACTCTGAAGCAAAAAGGAGCTGTCCCGGAAACTCTGAAGCGGAAAAGTGCTCTCGGGGACACACTGGAGCAGAGCGGAGCTCTCCTGGGAGTCCTGGAGCGGAACTGAGCTCTCGTAGAGGTCCTGGAGCGGAACCGAGCTCTTGTAGAGGTCCTGGAGTGGGACTAAGCTCTTCAGGACGACCTGGAACGGAGCTGAGCTCTCCTGGATGACCTGGAACAGAGCTGAGCTCTCCTGGATGACCTGGACTGGAGCTGGGCTCTCCTGGAGGTCCTGGGGCAGAGCTGCGCTTTCCTGGACGACCTGGAGTGGGACTGGGCTCTCCTGGAGGTCCTGGGGCAGAGCTGTGCCCTCGCGGAGGTCCTGGAGCAGAACTGCGCTTTCCTGGACGACCTGGAGCGGAGCTGTGCTCTCTTGAATGTCTTGGAGCAGGCTGAGGATCTCCTGGAGACCTTGGGGCGGAGTGGAGCCCCCCTGAAGGGCCTGGAGCAGGGCGGAGATCTCATGGAGGTCCTGGAATGGAGCCGAGCCATTTTGAAGGGCCTGGTGTAGGGCCTGGAGCAGGGTGGAAATCCCCCGGAGGTCCTGGGATGGAGTGGCGCTCTCTGGGAAGCTCTGGTGTGGAACGGAGCTCTTCGGGAAACACTGGAGCGGAATTGTGCGTTTGGTAGCGGGAGAGAGATGGTGGAGATCTGCGGTGACCATCCCTAGTTCCCGGGTGAGAAGCCGGATAAACCTGGCACACGAGCCGAATTCGCCACCAGAGGCGCTCCACAACTCACTGGCCAGAGAAAGGGATTCTCCAGACAGCAGAGAAATGTGGAGTGAGATCTTGTCTGCTTCCTTGGGGTAAGAGGACGAATAAAAGTCCATATATCCACCGACGCTCCGTAGAAATCCGTCCCACTCAGCTCTGTCTCCGGAGAAGCGAGCCGGGAAATCCATGACGTCATCACGGGGGTGTGGTGCTGCCGAGCATGATCCGCGTGAAACGGCAGCAGGTTTTCGGTTTTTCCCCGAGGCGGAGCTCGGCCGTCGTTTCATCGCGGCACAGCGAATCCTCCATCCGAGGTTGGGATCGCGCCGGGACCACGGCAGCAACCCGATTATTTTTTTTTTTTGTAAATTATATCCTTTTCAGGAGGTTCGTTATTCTGTCACGGTGTGAGCGAAACAAAAGGCAGAAGCTGGAGTACAGCTCGCTCGGGTTTTAATGGCATGCGTGAGAGAGAGATACACACGCACACACACACACACACACACGCGCGCACATACACACACGGCAGTCCTTAGGTTGAGAGAGATAGTCTGAGTAGCGCATTGGGAGAAGTGTAGCTGACCCGAGATGCACAGGGAGGGGAAGCGCAGCCGGTACGGGATTCTGGAGACCGGATGAAACGGATGAAAGAAGTCCTGTATGAAAACCGGAACGCCAAAACATGCAGTACGGAAGTCCAACATAAACAATAACGAACGGGGAGTGAATGTGAGTGAGGGGTTTATGTAGGAGCGGGGTGGAGTGATGATGAGCTTCAGGTGTGCCTCGTTAAACGTTTTTTTTTAATACAAGGCAGCACTTCCTGGGTGTGGTCTTCTACAGACGTGGTTCCTCATGTGTAAAGTGCAGCACATACAGCACTATTATACAGAATCCTCACAGAGCTGTGTTCAGAAATGACTCAACTCTACAACTTACTGTACATAGTGAGATGCACAACACTGATTCTCACTGTAGTTACAGGTCATTCATATTCATTTGTTTATTCTTTGTAATAACTAACATTATTATTAATATACTTAAATTCATAAGTTAATGTTTTGGGAATGTTTACAAAAATAGTTGATTGATTAAAAATTGATTGATATGTTTCTATTTATTTATATTTTCTTCTCTACAGCTGGCAGTTATGCAGATAAAATTGGGCCAAGAGATGAAGATGCCAATATTCTGAGGAAGGAAACAAACACTGTTACTCTGAAATGTTCATATGAGTCAACGAGTGACAACATTTGGCTTTACTGGTACAAACAATATCCTAACAGCACACCACAGTTTTTACTGCTTAAAGGCGCAAGATCAAGATCCGATGACTACAATCCCAGTGGATCTCAATTCAGAGCAGAAACAACCTCAAATGCTACTGAACTTATTATTAAAGACCCACAGATCTCAGATTCTGCTCTCTATCACTGCGCTCTAAGAGTGTTAACGGCACAGTAATACAGAGTCACTGAACGACTGTACAAAAACCTAACGTTTGAAGAAACCACAGAAGATGACAGATATTTCCTTTACCCACTTGTTATCAGCTAACCACAGACACATAGAAACAAATGTGGTAACATTTGCAACTGAAATAAATAGAAAATAAAAGTAAACAGGTGAACATTCAACACAGGAAATTCACAATTGAACATTTGTGATGCTCCAGAAGATATTTTAAGAAAATATTATTTTGTGATTGTAGTAGGGCTGTCTAGGTACCGCCCTCGTAAACGTGACTGTCGCCTGAATGACTGGTGTGACAGCCTATTGGCTGCCGTTCCAGGCATATTTAAGACGTCGGTTATGCCACCTGAGCGTGCATGATCCAATCATTGTCGTTTGAGGGCGGGTGCACGCGGCTTTGCGGGAGTCAGGTTGTGTTTAGGATTGGCGTGAAGTTGCTGTTGGGTACAGGCTGTCTTTCACTCCAGTCTGTGTATGCGCTGATGAAACACATGCATATTTGCAGCTTGTTGATTTCGGATAAAACTGCGAGTAACTATACCTGTGTGTTTAGCGAGCTACTTCTGGTGGGGGTAATTGCTCATGAGCATTTCGTCACTGTGGACTGCAGGGCAAATAAGTTACTCCTTATACAACATTGAGACTGCACTGTTTGTTCTGCTGCTATTTTTTATTACTTTGTGACCATTTGTATTGGATTTGTCTGTTTTTGTTTTGTTGCTCCACGCTCATGTTGGTGGCTTAAAGGAAGGCTAGCTTGAACCGTCACCTTAACGGCGCACGGTTAGCCCTACTGGTAATTGCCACCAGCAGCGTGTTTGTTTGTTTTTCTTTATTTTCTCTCGATCTGCGCTCGTCCTATGGACGGCGTGAAAGAGCACTCAATATCTGGTACCTGGGAAGATTAATTTTTTGTTCCCTGTTTAAATGTATTGATTTGAGTATTCATTGAGATCTTTCAGTTTCCTCCTTGATTAATTTGCTGTTTTTGTGATTTGATTTGAATCCTGATTGTTTTCGTTTGTTTGTTTTTCATCTTTTTTTTCCCTTTTGTTTTTGTCCTTTTCTTGAACCCTTGGTTGAACCTTTTGTGGCCAGTAAATGGTCCATACTTGTCATTCATGGTTTGAACTTGATCCAATGCAAATAGCTGAATTGTATGTGTTTTGATTAATTGTTTTTATACTCTTGTTTGTTTTTGTTTATTTCAGGAGCTGAAGGCCTCCAGTGAGGGAAGCTAGCTGTTTTGACCTTTGTGGTGGTGGTGTTTCTCTCACAGAGTGTTTTTGCCGTGACCATTGCATCTCCCTCACTTAGTGTGTGTGTGTGTGTGTGTGTGTGTGTGTGTGTGTGTGTGTGTGTGTGTGTGTGTGCACGTGTGTGTGGGTGTTTGTGTGGAGCATACTTGGGTGAGTGGGGTGTCTTAAGATACTCACTGTGCAGCTAGCCAGCCTACTGGTAAGCCTCAGCCTGAAAGTATTTTATTTCCTTTATTTCATTTCTGCCTGGTCAACAGTTTTCTATATTTTAGCTAACTATTCTTATTGAGAAATAAAAGCATTTTTGTATTTATATTCATGTCTCCTGTGTTTAGTGGAAACAAACCTGTGTACTTCATTTTGGGTCTAAATTTCCCTGTTTATAGAAACGGGGTGGCATAGTCTGCTTTCCGTTTTAGTTGTATACTAGTGTCGACTTTTACCAACCACCGCCCCGCCACACTTTGGCGTAGTCGGCAGTATTCCACATTTGACAGAGACGTGAGTGTATATACAGTTGTTGTTTTTTTGTTTTTCTTTGTTTCTTTGTTTGAGTATTGCAGGATTGTTTTTTTGCTTGGTGTGGGGTGGCAGCAAGACAGCAGTGCACGTCTTGTATTAAACCTAGCCCTTATTGTGGGTGTACTTTTCACCTTTCAATGGTAAGTGCCTCTATTGTTCAAGTATGGAAGAGGAGTTACAAGAGTTAAGGGAGATGATGAGACAATGAGAGGTTGCGTCCGGAGCGTACTTCTGTGCCCCCAGGTCCTAATGATTTACCTGCTTCTGCCCCTGGGCCTTCTGTTTTATCACAACCCAGTAATGTAGATGTCACTAGACCAGAACGATTTGTTTTTGTACCACGAGACAGAAAGTGTTCAAAATTTAATGGCAGGGTCGGCCTTAGTATTGAGGAGTGGGTTGAGGAGGCCCAGGCTTGTATGCGTGCCCGTCATCTTTGTGATACTGACAAGGCGTTCTATCTATTTGACCACTTAGAAGAGGAAGCAAGGGAAGAGATTAAGTACTGCCCAGAGGTAGAGCCTAAAGACCCAGACAAAATAATTTCGGCTTTGCGGGAACTGTATGGTTGCTCACAGTCATATGTTTCTTTGCAGGAGGCCTTTTTCTCGCGAAAGCAACAGGAGGGTGAGAGCCTGTTGGGGTTCTCCCTCGTCCTGATGGGTCTCCTTGAGCAAGTGAACCGACAATCACCTCATGGTATGCCAAATTCACATGTTTTACTTTGGGACAAATTCGTTGAACATGTTTTTGATAGTGCCCTGCATCGTGAATTAAAGCAGTTGATACGTCATCAACCTACGTTAACTTTCAAGCCATTAGATGGGAGCGGGAGGGCATGCCAGGAAGTACAAGGACCAGAAGTCATTCTGTTCCATCAGTTCATGGGCTTCAATATGGTGTACAAGGGGATTCATTTGTTGGGGTGAGTAGATTATCTGGGAATTCGGAGATGGCTGAATTGAGGGATATGCTCAAATGCTAGCAAGCACAGTTGACTAAACTTGCACAAAGTTTTGCCCGTTTACAGGCTCCCTCATTTCGGGGTCAATCTTCCCGACAGGAACCAGTTATCTTTAGAAGGTGTCAAAAACCTGGGCATTTTGCCAGAGACTGTGACGAGGAACGTGTCCCTTCTCGCCCTCAGCTTTCCTCACCCTCTATCCCGTCGAGAGCTGGAGGTAGACGGCCTGGCCCATCAGCAACGTCGGAAAACTAGCCCCCACCGTGCTTCAGGGCCATAGCACGGGTGGGGAGGTAACTGGCTCAAACATTTCAAATATGTCGCACCTAATGTCATCGTGCCCACACCTTGTCATTTCAATTGGCGGTGTTCGAGTGCCCTGTCTGGTGGATACTGGCTCCATGGTAACTACAATTACTGAGAGTTGTTTTTGTAAACATTTTGAACCATGAGGCCAGGATCGACTTAAATCGTGCCAGTGGTTGCAGCTTAGAGCCGTTAATGGTCTTTCAATTCCCTATATTGGGTATATGGACTATCGAACTGTGCAATCAAGTAATAACAGAATGTGGCGTGCTTGTTGTGCGGGATCCTCCTAGTGGCTTGTGTACACGGGTCCCAGGTGTTCTGGGAATTAATGTCCTTAGTCGATGCTACCGGGGGCTTTTCGGACAACATGACCCAGCCTTGGTTGATTCACTCTCAACCATAGATGTTCCAAATTCTGTTTTACAGGCACTACAACATTGTCGTTGAGTTAATCAGTCGCCTGTGGTATGTTCAGGAAGGGTTAGAGTACGAGGGCGGAGACCATGTTGCATCCCAGGTGGCATGATGAGGTTTGTGGCAGCAACTTGTTCCGAGCAATATGCCAACAGTACTGTTCTTTTTAAACCCCCAGACGCCGGATTACCAGCTGGTCTGTTGGCTTCTCCTGTACTAGTGCAGGTTACACGAGGTACTGTTTATCTACCTGTGGTAAACGTGGGAACCACTGATGTGTTGCTCTATGCTAACACTGTCCTTGGTACACTGACTAATGGTTTTGTGGTTAGTTTGCCTTCAGGAGTTAGTGAGGTCCGGTCGGTGGCGGCCACAGTGCATTCTCCAGCTGGTGAAGTCATCTATGGCGTTAAAGAACAAATTGACGCACTCAACTTGTCTGTTTTATCCGAAACAGAACAGGGTCAGGTAAGGGACCTGCTTTACAGGTTTCAGTCAGTGTTTTCCACTCATTAAGGTGATCTAGGATGTACCGGCCTGATTTCGCGTGATATTCCCTTGCTATATAACGTTCCTGTCTGGTAGCGGTATAGGCGTATACCTCCGTCGGAATATGAAGTGGTGAAGTCCCACATTAATCAGCTGTTGGAGGCTAATGTTATAAAAGAGAGCTGTAGCCCATATGCATCCCCAATTGTGCTTGTTAAAAAGAAAGACGGTAGTGTGCGTTGACTACCGCCAACTAAACGCAAAGACCCGTAAGGACACTTTCCCGTTGCCGCGCATCAAGGAGTCGTTGGACTCTTTGACGGGGGCCTGCTGGTTTTCCACTATGGACTTGACCAGTGGGTACAATCAGGTCCCCGTCACTGAAAGAGACAAGCCCAAGACCGCATTTTGCACTCCTTTCGGATTGTTCGAATGGAATCGGATGCCCTTTGGGTTTTGCAATGCTCCAAGCACGTTCCAACGTCTAATGGAACGGATGTTTGGGGACCAGCAATGTAGGTCTGTACTTTTGTACCTTGATGACATCATAGTCTTCTTTTCCTCGGTGTCGCAGCAGTCAGAGCGGTTGGAGGTGGTTCTAAGTCATTTAGAGCATGAGGGTCTGAAAGCTAAAATGGGTAAATGTGCATTTTTCCAACATGAGGTAAAGTATCTGGGACATGTTATCTCAGCTCAGGGAGTATCCACGGACCCCAGTAAAATTGAGGCCATAGTTAATTGCCAACGCCCCACTAGTGTGCAGGCGTTGCATTTATTTCTAGGCTTAGCAAGCTATTACCGGCGCTTTGTTGAGGGGTTCGCGAAGTTGGCAGCCCCTCTGCATAGGTTGGTAGCTGAATGGGCTGCTGCTAAGCCTAGAACACTAACTGGGCAGGGTTTCTCTAGCGCCTGGACTGAGCAGTGCCAGCAGTATTTTGATGAGCTGAAGAGGAGGCTCACTTCTGCCCCAGTACTCGCCTATGCTGACTTTCCCTTGCCTTTTATCCTGGAGGTAGATGCCAGACATGGGGGCTTAGGAGCTGTCCTCTCGCAGGAACAAGGAGGTAAAGTACGGCCAATTTCTTATGCTAGCCGCAGTCTTAGGCCCCCAATATGTCCAACTATAGCTCCATGAAGTTGGAGTTCTTGGCGCTCAAGTGGGCCTTGACTGAGAAATTTAGGGAGTATTTGTTAGGGCAGAAGTGTGTTGTGTACACGGATAACAACCCTCTCAGCCACCTGACCACTGCAAAGCTTGGGGCTACCGAGCAGTGCTGGGCTGCTCAACTTGCAGCATTTGATTTTAGTATCTGGTATGGGCCAGGGAGGAGTAACCGGAATGCTGATGCCCTTTCCAGACAGGACCTTGCTAGTCATAGTAAAGTGAGAGGTTTGTTACCAGGGACCGAGGTTCCAGAGGTCCTGGCACAAGCATCAGGGGTAGATCTAGTGATGCCAGCTACCCAGGCTGTAGTCTCTGTGTTGCAGGAGGCATTGCAGGAGGCAGATCCGGTGATTGGGGAGATTTTGGTGTTCTGGAGACTGGGAGTGCTTCCCAGCTCTGAAGAGCGACGCCAGCTGTCCAAAGCAGGAAAAGTCCGAAAGGTGTCAGGTCGCCAAGGATACGCAGCCAGTAGCTCTTAGTTTCATGGGTTATCTGTTGGCCTCTAGGCCAAATGAAATCTTGGCGATTGACTTTACACTGCTGGAACCATCTCGCTCCGGGCTGGAAATTGTTTTGGTGATGACCGATATCTTCACAAAATACAGTGGGCGGTCCCCACTCGGGATCAGCGAGCTGAAACTGTGGCCTGCACGTTGGTGGGGGAGTGGTTCTATAAGTTTGGTGTCCCTGTCCCTGGACGCATTCATTCTGATCAGGGCTGCGGCTTTGAGTCATCCTTGATACAATGGGCAGTGTGAAGGTTTTAACAGGACCCTGCATAATCTCCTGCGTACTCTTCCTCCTTCTCGGAAGGCAGATTGGGTCTCTGCTCTCCCTCAGGTGCTCTTTTGTTATAACACTACCCCTCATCAAGCTACTGGTGAGTCACCCTACTTCTTGATGTTTGGCCAAGAGCCAAGGCTCCCTATCGATTTTTCGTTAGGCAGAAGCCAGGAGATGGTGGCGGGTGGGGTGAATGAGTGGGTGTTGGAGCACCAAACCCGCTTACAGGTGGCCTTTGAGGGTCCTCGGGAACATTTGAAGGTGACGGCCGAGCGTCGTAAGAAGCAGCACGACCTGCAAGTTCGTGATACACTATTGGGGAAGGGTCAGCTGGTTTACCTTCGCGATTATGGCCTGAGAGGACGCCATAAGATCCAGGACTTGTGGAGCCCAATGGTGTTTCAGGTAGTGAGAGCGCCTCCGGTAGGTGGGTCAGTATACACAATTGCGCCAGTAGATGATTCGAGTAAGGTAAAACGGGTTCACCGCTCTTTGTTGAAGACCCACATACAAAGAGATTCTCCTGTTGTCAGACCTGCAGATGATTCTGTAGTAGTGGAGGTTCCACCATCGGAGGACTCTTCATCTGAGGAGGTCGATCTGTGGGTCTTGGTACCTGAAACTCCACAGGGTGTTGGTGGGTCAACACTAAGGGACCCAGTGTCTTCACCTGCCCTTGTTCCTCGACACCTAACCGAAAATACTGCCCGTACAACGTCAGTGGCTCCTGGACCATTTGATGTGGTATCTTCAGATTTGAAGTCAGTAAGGGAACTTTCACCTGTAAGTCAGTCTGGTAATGGTGAACTTGCCTTGCGGCGGACGAGGCGAGCTAATGCTGGTCATCATTCTAATCTGCACCACCTCCCTCAGGCAGTGGAAGCAGGAAGGAGCGGTGTTTCTACGATAGCTCCTGTGTCTAATGCTGTTTCTGCCCTTTTCAGGCCCTGGTGCTAAGTCATTTCCTGGCCGTAGTGGGGTTTCGTCCATCATCAGGGCGACGATGCAAGAGCCATTGGTAGATTGTAGTAGGGCAGTCTAGGTAACGCCCTCGTAAACGTGACTGTCGCCTGAATGACTGGTGTGACAGCCTATTGGCTGCCGTTCCAGGCATATTTATTGTGGGCGGGTGCACGTGGCTTTGCGGGAGCCAGGTTGTGTTTAGGATTGGCGTGACGTTGCTGTTGGGTACAGGCTGTCTTTCACTCCAGTCTGTGTATGCGTTGATGGAACACCTGCATATTTGCAGCTCGTTGATTTCGGATAAAACTGCGAGTAACTGAGCCTGTGTGTTTAGCGAGCTACTTCTGGTGGGGGTAATTGCTCGCGAGCATTGTCACTGTGGACTGCAGGGCAAATAATTTACTCCTTATACAACATTGAGACTGCACTGTTTGTTCTGCTGCTATTTTTATTTCTTTGTGACCATTTGTATTGGATTTGTCTGTTTTTGTTTTGTTGCTCCACGCTCATGTTGGTGGCTTAAAGGAAGGCTAGCTTGAACCGTCACCTTAACGGCACATGGTTAGCCTTACTGGTAATTGCCACCAGCAGCGTGTTTGTTTGTTTTTCTTTATTTTCTCTTGATCTGCGCTCAGCCTATGGATGGCGTGGAAGAGCACTCAATATCTGGTACCTGGGAAGATTTTGTTCCCTGTTTAAATGTATTGATTTGAGTATTCATTGAGATCTTTCAGTTTCCTCATTGATTAATTTGCTGTTTTGGTGATTTGATTTGAATCCTGATTGTTTTTGTTTGTTTGTTTTTCATCTTTTTTTTTGTCCTTTTCTTGAACCCTTGGTTGAACCTTTTGTGGCCAGTAAATGGTCCATACTTGTCATTCATGGTTTGAACTTGATCCATTGCAAATTGTTGAATTGTATGTGTTTTGATTAATTGTTTTAATACTCTTGTTTGTTTTTGTTTATTTCAGGAGCTGAAGGCCTCCAGTGAGGAAAGCTAGCTGTTTTGACCTTTGTGGTGGTGGTGTTTCTCTCACAGAGTGTTTTTGCCATGACCATTGCATCTCCCTCACTTAGTGTGTGTGTGTGTGTGTGTGTGTGTGTGTGTGTGTGTGTGTGTGTGTGTGTGTGTGTGTGTGTGTGTGTGCACGTGTGTGTGGGTGTTTGTGTGGAGCATACTTGGGTGAGTGGGGTGTCTTAAGATACTCACTGTGCAGCTAGCCACCCTACTGGTAAGCCTCAGCCTGAAAGTATTTTATTTCCTTTATTTCATTTCTACCTGGTCAACAGTTTTCTATATTTTAGCTAATTATTCTTATTGAGAAATAAAAGCATTTTTGTATTTATATTCACGTCTCCTGTGTTTAGTGGAAACAAACCTGTGTGCTTTATTTTGGGTCTAAATTTCCCCGTTTATAGAAACGGGGTGGTGTAGTCTGCTTTCCGTTCTAGTTGTATACTAGTGTCGACTTTTACCAACCACCGCCCCGCCACACTTATATTATAATATATATACAAAATATAAATATAATATTATGTATATTATTTTTGGGCCATTGGGTGAAGTGTTACTGGTGCACAATATGTGGAATTGTAATCATTTGACTTTCTTTATTTCATTTATTCATTCATTCATTTATTAATTATCCAATATATACAACTGCATGGTGCATGTTAAGAGAAAACAGATGTGAGTTTTATTCATACAAATACAAAGAAAAATGTCACTGGAATTTCCTTTTTGTTTTTTTCTGATTGTGCAAAATATAATGAAACATAATTATTTGATCATAGTACTTTTTTACTTTTGAGTTTTGATTCGAGTTTTCAAAATGCATTTATCCAGGCTGCTTACACAATAAATTGACTGTAACTGTGTGTATACTTCTGCTTTATGCTCCGTTTTAGGGAGAGAAGCTTCAGATCCACTTTTACAGATCAGTCTTGAACTGGAGTGAAGCAGATAAACTTGGTGTGTTTCTCAGTCTTTCTCCACAAGATGGTGTAGTATGTGATCTTATTATGGGCCAAGTACTAGAACTCTGCTCACATCCCTCAGAGATACAGTACTGAGTTCTTTAGATTTTAAAAGCTACTTTACACTACTTTAACAGTCCTTAAGAAGCAAATACAAAATATTAATATCTATTAATTTCCTTTTTCTCAATAAACCTTATTCATTTGTATTTCTAACATTAGGTGATACATTATATATAAACTTTCTTTCGGCTTCTCCCGTTAGGGGTCGCCACAGCGGATCCTCCGCATGTTTTGATTTGGCACATGTTTTTACGCTGGATGCCCTTCCTAACGCAACCCTCCCTAATTTATCCGGGCTTGGGACCGGCACTGAGAGTGGCTGGGGATGGTTCCCTGACCGGGAATCCAACCCGGGTCGCAGCGGTGAGAGCGCTGCATCTTAACCACTAGACCACCAGGGGACCTGATAATGATACAGTATATATGTTGTAGTTAAAACCCCACATTTGGAGACACCACTAAAATACATCTAGTATCTAGTAGTGTAATTGTTAGTTTATATTTTAATTGGCTAAAATGATTGTATTTACATAATTACACCTGCCTACACTTTGTGTTTGCTGTCAGTAACATTTATGTCATGTGATGCTGTGAGGTGGAGCGTCATGAAGCTTTATGATGTTCATATATTAGAGTACAGAAAGACCTCATTTTATTAGATTTTTACTCAGCTAAAACCGTTCATCATGTTCACTGTTTTATTCATGTGTCTGTGGCTTTCAATAGGTGAGTTACACACTTGCATTTTGCTAATAAGAAACATTGATAGTGATTTATCAGTGAGTGTGAGACTTATATAGTTTTTGGCTTCATTATGCAAAAACTTATTGTGTTCTCTTCTCTATGACAGGTGACTCCATGGCAGATTCAGTAGAGCCACTTTTTACTCATAAAGCTGTAGATGTCCTGCAACTACAAGACATGTGATTCAAACACCTACCTGCACTGGTACATACAACATCCAAAATCTAAACCCGTGTTCCTTCTTTACATTCAAATATTTAATAAATTTAAAAGTGACATCCCACGTCTTCTGGATGTTGAAGTTCATAAAAATAAGAAGCAAGTGGATCTGATCATCTCCTCTGCTGCTGTATCAGACTCTGATCTATAATACTGTGCTCTGAGGCCCACAGTGACAGGAAATACAGCTGCACTGTACAAAAACCTTATCATTGTTATGTTATATTTAAGACTACCAACAGGGGGAGACAGAGACTTAGTTGTTTGTATGTTTGCTTTTTTGCGTTGTTTGCGTTTATAATTTAGAGATTTATTCAGAAAGTTTATGATGTGTGTTAAGTTTCTGAACAAATCTCTAAAATGACTGCATTATCTACATTTTATATTTAGTTTAATTATTTGATTAAAAAAATAAATAAAAAGCAATCACATGCTACACTTATCACCCACATCTGTTTCCTGTTTCACCTAATTAGTGTTGTCTGGATGTTCTCATCTGCTTGTTTCTATCCTTCCTGGACAGTCATTGTTCTCCTTAAATTTGTGGATTTCATGTCTATGTTTTATATAAATAACTGTTTGTTGTGTTTTCTCAAATGATTCGATTTTCTCCATGAAGCAAAATTTCATTTGTTTGTTATGATCTTTATTTAGGATATTATGGTTATTATTATATGATATTATATGATATTAACCTATTATGGTTCATATATTGTTGATGGAAAAATAATTTTACATCAGCACTTCCTGGGTGTGGTCTTCTAGAGACGTGTTCCCTCATGTGTAAAGTTCAGCACATACAGCACTATTATACAGAATCCTCACAGAGCTGTGTTCAGAAATGACTCAACTCTACACCTTACTGTACATAGTGAGATACACAACACTGATTCTCACTGTAGTTACAGGTAATTCACTTTCACATTTAATTCCCTTTTTATTGTATTGTATTATTTTCATGTTTGCATTAATATATATATATTTTTTTTATTTCTGTGAATGTACACAAATGTCTAAAAAATACACAATTCACAAATGTGTTCATTATTTATTTTTCACAGTGGGCAGTTTTGCAGATAAAATTGGGCCAGTGGACAAAAATGCCAATGTTTTTGGAAAAGAAACAGACACTGTTACTCTGAAATGTTCATATGAGTCAAGCAGCAGTAACATATTGTTTTACTGGTACAAACAATCTCCTCACAGCGCACCGCAGTTTTTACTCATTGTAGGTGGCACTCGCACTGACACTCGATTAGAGGCAAAATCAACCAGAGACTCTACTGAACTTACTATCAGAGGTCTAAAGCTCTCAGATTCTGCTCTCTATCACTGCGCTCTTAGAGACGTAGCACAGTAATACAGAGTCAGTGAAAGGCTGTACAAAAACCTAACAATGGTTTATATGAAGTGAATAAAACCACAGATTAAAGATAATCCTTTTACCAGTGTATCAGTCAACCACAGATAAGAACAAATGTTGTGGTATAATGCAGCTGGAAGAAACAGAAAATAAAAAGCACACTTTAAAAAAGTTCACTTCAAACACACTAAATTATTCATGATTAAAAAGTATTATATTGTATTTTGAATTAGAATAAATCTTTCCTGTCAGTTTTCTTCATGAATCCTCATAATTCTTATGCATCAGTTAATCAATCACTAAAGTAACATATTCATCATGAATGCACACACAAATGCATGTTACTTTATGCATTTTAGTTACAGTTTTTTTCAATTGTTTACACGCAATTTTGAAAACAGAGTTTTTTTTGTCAAAATATAATCACAATTATCCAAACACCACAATCAATTAGCAAAATTCCTAGATTGTTTGCAAAATGACACACTTCAGTCAAAACATACACACTTCAGTCAAAACATATACACATATTTGTGAAAATGCTATTTGTTTTCATTTAACCAACACAGTCATCAATGATCATACACTATTGCAGCCAGTTTCACACTGCTGTGATAAATAAAAAACACATTTGTAAAAAAAAAAAAAATAAAAAAATAGATTTTTGGCCAGACATTCTTACTGTATGTAAGAGATAATTTAGGTGACAAAAAAATAGTGAGAAACTCACAACATTATTCATGATTTGTTTGAGATATAAGGAGAATGTAGACAAATACTGTAGGCCTACTATAACCTTACCAAGCACTCCACAACACTTGATGCTGCAGACTGAATATTTCAAGTATTTATTTCAATACTTACAGTATTTCTTACCATAATCAGTTACAGTAATCAACCAACAATGATATCAATTACTGTAAACAAATAAAATTTTACTGTAGACAAATAAAAATTACTGCATGAATTACAGTACATACACTTTGACTCTGAAGAAAAGTAAAGTAAAAGTAAACAGAAATGAAAGAAAACTACTGTAAAAGCAACAAGAATACTGTAACTATCCGTCTCTCCGTCTGGCTGGATCAGGCCATAAGATTTCATCCACATCACAGGCTATGTCTTCATTGGCAAGGCACCGTTGGAAGAATCGCCTTGTGTGACGAATCCACCCCTGCACTGAAGCTGCTTCAATAAGATCACATGCCTGTTCCATGGCCTGAATGAGGGGCAAACGGTCATAAGGCCGTAGGTCATGTGCCTTCCACCGCCACGCTGAAAAAAATTCTTCTATAGGATTCAGGAAGGGGGAGTATGGGGGAAGGTATAAAACTTCAAAATCAGGGTGATCATGGAACCAGTTCTGCACCAGAGCAGCCCGATGAAATGAGACATTGTCCCAAATGACAATGTACCGCATCTGGTCCACTTGGTGTAATGCTGTGACAATCTCATGCATCGGTCAAGAAATGCAAGTATCAGATTTGCATTATAGGGTCCCAGATTTGCATGGTGGTGGAGGACCCCATTTTGTGTGATAGCAGCGCAAAGGGTGATGTTACCCCCTCGCTGCCCTGGCACATTGGTGATTGCCCTGTGCCCAATTACATTTCTCCCCTTTTCTTCTTGTTTTTGCAAGGTTAAATCCAGCCTCATCCACATATATAAATTCATGTTGAATTTCAGCAGCATCCATTTGCAAGACTCTCTGAAACACATTAAAGAAAATAGGATGCTATTCAATATCTATAGCACAGTATTTTTTTTTGTGACAGAACATTATGAGCAGTGCATGATACCACACCATAGTCAGATGAACAATGCATACCTCCACATACTCATTGCGCAGATGTTTCACTCTCTCTGAATTTCTGTCAAATGGTACCCGATACAGTTGCTTCATGTATATTTGATTTTTCTTTAGGATTCGACCTAATGTTGACAGAGAGACTCGTTGGATGTTATTAAAAATATTGTCATCATTGATGATATTGGCTTGGATTTCTTGTAGCCTGATACAATTATTGGCCAAAACCATGTTCACAATGGCGGCCTCTTGTGCACGACTAAACATAGGGCCCCTTCCACCTTGGTGCCCTCGACCCTCAATCCTATGTAAGAAAAAAAAAAGATAAAAAATAAATAAATATATATATATGCAGCCTACTGTCAAATGTCACAGTAAACAATATTGATTATACAAGCTTCAGTTTCAATGTATACTGTTTGGTTAGCTTACCTGTTTTCTCGATGAAATGTCCGAATTACTGACGCAACAGTATTTCTGCTGAGATTTGGTTGAACTCTTTGTCCAGCTTCCATCAGTGTCAGTCCATGGTTGATAACATGGTCAATAAGTGTTGCACGGATTTCTCGAGTCAAATTTGGTCCTCGTCTTCTTTGTTCAGGTTTTATCACCTCTTCAAGTCCTTCTCTACCTCTTCCTCTACCTAGGTGTCTTCCTCTACCTCCTTCTCCTCTTCCTCTACCTTCTTCTCCTCTACCTATGCCTCTTCCTCTACCTTCTTCTCCTCTACCTATGCCTCTTCCTCTACCTCCTTCTCCTCTACCTATGCCTCCTTCTCCTCTTCCTCTACCTCCTTTTCCTCTACCTATGCCTCCTTCTCCTCTTCCTCTACCTATGCCTCCTAATCCTCTTCCTCTACCTCCTTCTCCTCTACCTATGCCTCTTCCTCTACCTCCTTCTCCTCTTCCTCTACCGTCTTCATCTCCTCTTTGAGCTCCCCCTCTCATTCTCACTCTTCTTCTTCTTCTAACTCCTTCCATTTTTGTTGAAGACAGGTGAACTCACCTGCTGCCTTTTATAGCACACCTGAGTGCTGCGTTTTCAAATTAGCACATGTGTGCTTCCACACCTGGTAGATGTGTTTATCCAATTCGTTCATTAGTGTGGTAATTGGCAATCCGGTGCTTTGTAATTACAAGGAAGTAACCTCACAATCCTTATCTGTGTCTAAGGTGTGAAAATGTGTGTAGAGTTTTACAAATCACTGTGTGTAATGTTTTGCAAAAAGGGTGAAGCAGACATTGTGTGTAATGTTGTGCAAATCTGTGGAGGTGTTTTGTTCATTGGAGTAAAATTTTGCTAATTGTGTGAAAATTTTAATTTTAGTGTGTAAACAATCGTAAAAAACTGTAATGCAGTGTCTTTTTGTCAGGATCATGGCCATGAAATTACTTTACCCATCATTCCCTGAAATCACATGACTTGGTCACATGTCTCTGATCACTAACACTTGTTCCTTTTCACCCTTAATTAGCATGTACAGTATATTTAGGCTCAACTCACAGTTTGTCTCAGTATTTTACATGTTCTGACAAAAGCCTTTAATAAATTCTACAGCACTTCATTACTTTTTATATTTCTGTGCAATGGTTATGGCCGTGTTCTGAGATCTCCTGAGTGTGAGTTGAGAATACACTCGAAATTGGACTTCGGTCCTCTGCAGATCACCATGCACACACTCTTTCACACACTCATTCACACTTACCGACAGTTTATAACAGCAAATTTCCTCCTGCAATGTATTATGGGAGATTTGAGGCTGCAATTGGCAGAAAGGTGCTTCAACAAAGTATTAAGCAGAGGCTATGAATACTTATGTACATGCAAATTTTTATTTTTCTTTGTTATTTGCAAAGATTTCAAACAAATTTCTTTCATGTTGTCATTATAGGCTATTGTTTGTAAAATTTTAGAAAAATAATGAATTTAATTCATTTTGGAAGCGCTGTGAATACTTTCTGGATGCACTGTACAGTATATAGATGATTGGATTGAGCAAAAGACACAAAGAGAAGCTGTTTATTGTTAATAAATCCCAGTGTGGAGTCTGGCAGTGTGCCAGAGGCAGGAGTTGACTTTATGTAATGAATATTTTTCAGGGTAAATAACTGAAAAGAAGAAAATAGAAACAAGAAATAAATGTTAATATGATAGAATTTGTATCACAAACTGAAATACAATAAAAAAAAAAAATAGATACTAAAGACATCACTTGTACAAAACCCACCGTAGACTTTGGTGACCTGCCGACTGCAAGGAGTCGATTCTCAAATGACTCATAGATGAAGAAGCAATAGGAGTATTTTACACTCTTTTTTTTTTTTTTTTTGTCTTCTGTATTTTTAGGTGATAAAAATATCAATATAAGAAATAAAACGGGTTGCAGAATCGATTTGATCCAAAATAAGTAATAAAATTAGTCTTCATGGTACAGTTTCACATTTTTCCCACTGTTTTATTGTTAATTAATTATGGCTTTATGAGATTTGTAAATTAGTGCATTCTGTTTGTATTTACATTTTACACAGAGTCGCAAATTGTTTGTAGTCGGAGTTGTATTCTATCAAGGTCTCAAATGCTTCATTAATATCAAGCAACATGATCAATGAGGCACAGCCCTGATCAGAGACCAATACCAATTTATTTACCACTTTAACCAGCGCCGTCTCTGTGCTTTGATGTAGTGTAAATCCTGGTAGGAAACAAATAGATTTCTGTTGTTTAGATTTAAGAAATTATCGTATAGAGTAACCCAAACATGATTGTAGCCATTTTATTGCATAATTACATACTTGGTTACCACAGTAAATGATGTCATCACTGTGTACTGTATGTTTAACAGCAATACAATATTAAAGTAAATTTAAATCAAAGCAAACATTCTGGACACGTTCAGCACTTGTAGAGAATGTTGATCCTCTTAATGTCGATAGTGGAAAGCTCTTGTCTCTGTCCAATCATCACAGAAGGATCAGGAGTAGGGGTGATGGTGTCCAGACCATTGATGGAGAAAGCTGTGTTTCCATAGTGCATCACAGAGGAGTAGTCGTACGGCGTGTTGAGGTTTTTGGTGTTCATCAAATCAAAATTAGATGTTGTTGCTGGGTCGATGTTTTTCCAGTTGATGGTGACATATTTATCACGGTCGCTTCGAACGTGCTCGTGGTAGAAACCGAGTGCATGGTTCAACTCGTGCTCGACGACGCCGTAGTAAACACAGCTCAACCTGCTGAGAGAGACTACCTGAGAACCACCTGTTTTGCCCACATAAGAGTAGCAGCTGAGAGAAAAGAGAGCAGATGTGAAGAACTGACTATGACACTAATGTCAACATACAAGAAGAGAATTTATAAAGTATAAAGAACGTCAAAGTCATAACAAGCATGTATAGGGTATGTTAAACAATTTAATGGAGCTCACCCATCATTGTTCTTGATGCTGATGTAGTCAGTTTCATTAGTTCTGGGAACAAAACGAATGCAGGTTTTGTTGTGGAAACTCGCCATGGCATTGGCAATTACAGTCGCATCAGAAGAAGCTGTGAAGAAAATGGCCAATGCATTAATAAGAAAAAAGTAAATATGTGATGTACCTGAGTAATGTGAATTAAACGATATATTACTTACAGAAATCTGAGCTCAATGTGTAAGGAACCTTCACCAAGCCATTTGAAGACTTTTTCCAAAAACAGTTGTTGTAGAGGCAGACCAGAGCGTTCCTGCTTCTTTTTGCGAGTATGTCTCCCTCCAGCAGCAGTTCACTGGATCCTTCATACAGAAAAACAATTAGGGATAACCTGCTGATGATTTAGAATCAAATACAGTTCTTGCCGATAAATCTTTGGCCACCTGAATTTCTGTCACTGATGCACACAACATTTAATCAAAAGAAATCATAAAAAAAACATCTTAGCGCAGGTTCTGTTCCCAAATTTACATAGCAGTAATGATGCTGGTCAAGTGTGGTTGAGATCAGCAAGTTATCAGACCTTTGTTGATGGTGAGAATCCTAGTTGTCATGTCTTCCCCGTCAGGTTGGGTGAGATAGAGAGCTTGCGATAAGCCAAGCAGCAGGGCTAGAATGGAGAGAGAAGCTCTGGACTCCATGATGATTCAGTGTGTAGAGATGATCTGGATGCTCCTTCACCGTTTGCTGGATGACTGCATACTGCCATACCTGATGTTTTATACACATGGACACACAGCAAAACAACATGGTGTAGATTTTTAGGAATTAAGGGAAGGCCTTAGTGTTGATTGTCTAGTGTATGGAACTAAAGGGTGGACCCTCTGAACAAAACTTACTTTAATACTGTACTGAAGCTGTGCTGGATTCAGGAGATTGTTTAGAGATTCTGTACTAATGGATGGATTGTAGCTCTCAATGTTTGTTTATTGGTCTATGTTTCAGTGTCAATATCAAGAGAGTGACTTGTGTATGTTTAGGACTTACTGTTTACATCAAGATAAACAACCTGGAAATCTTACAACGTGTTTTTGGACTAATTCTCTATTCTTACAAGGAGATAAATGTAACCTCTATTGATAAGGAGGAAACACAGTTTAAATGCATCTGTTGTCTTTTACTATACAGTAGCAGGACCTGCACATTATATTTATTTAAATATCCAGTTCATTGTTCAGGTAGAGTCAGTTGGAGTTGCTGCTTTGGCTATAATGGAATCTGTAGAATTACTGGCCATATTCAGCTCTTCTGTCTTGTGAACTATTCATCAGGTGAAGCTATACCCTTTTGCTTTCTCAACTCCTTTATTTTCCCTTAACAAATATAGTACCACATCTCCTTTTTTCTTACAGATGATTCTCTGAATTGGGCAGAACAGTTGGTGTTCTGGTGGTCAGTCTCAGCAGATGTGGTTGTGGTTACTATGTTGTTGTACCATGGTAAGATCGGATATTGATTCCGGAAAGCAAATAGTAATATTTTTAGGCTGTTTATCATGAGTTTAACATTAAGCCCTTTAAATATACAAACCACTCCCTAAAAAGAGCAACAACGTCAGCTGACTTTAGCTCAGTGGTGGGCTGTCTTCTGGCCTAAACACTATCAGAAGCACTGACCTACATTTACAACCTAAATTCTAATATTTGTTCTATTAAATTGTATACATTTATTCCCAACAGTTTATTCTCTTCATTTTGTAGCATTTCTCTTGGCTGCACTGCTTCCAGTACGTGTATGTGGATGTTAGATTTTTTTGTCCAATCAGATTTCAGCCTCTATGTGCTGCCATGTGAATCTAATCTGCCCAGGGCCTTCACAATCAGTACTGCTGCCCTTTTTACCTTAGTCTCTATTAGTAATAAATCTATTTCTTTTACCAATCAAATTTCAAATTCACCTCCCAAGGCAGCTAGCTGGCCCAGAATAGCATCAGCATTTTTACATCATCTGATTGGTTGGTCAGAGCAAAACTGTTACAGCCAAATTCCACTGGCAAAACACTTCTGTAGTGCTCTGCAAACATTATTACATCTGAGTGAGACTTTTCTTTGCCAACAGAGGAAGAGAAATTAATTTGGTCTCGGACATACTTTCAATTAAATTTTCAAGAAAAGCTAGACATCATGAGGAGAGCTCGGCCATCCCCAAAGCTAGCTATCTTATCTCAGCCCAGGAAAAGGTTTGTTCACTGCTTCCAGACCAGTGCCTATGAGCAGTACCACTGGCTTACAGCCGCTGAAGAGTGGTCCAAATTATGAGTATGCATCCCTGGTGAGTTGGTTGTATTTTATTTAATTTTATAATGTTTTTGTCATGTTATATATATATATTAAAAAAATAATAATAATAATCTAAACTGCTTCAGATGATGTAGGTGGCACAGTTGCGGTTGTAGTTTAGAGGTGTGGCGCTTGCTTTAGTAAAGTGGTATTCACCATCAATATGCGAAATGCCTCTCTCTCTGTAATGGCATGCGTTGTTATATTGTGTTTTTGTGTAGTATTGATGGTTTCTATATTTGCGACATGATAGTGGTGGTATTAAAAGGTGGATTAAGTCGGGTAAGTCACAATGATTATTCAATTCATCTGGATACTCAGAACCTATGGATACAAAATCAAACTATGTATATTCTCTAGATCAAGATCACTATTGATTAAAATTGCAGAGTTGGCATTTTTTTGCTTTGAAGGCATTTTATATTTTGTGGTTCAAGATATTATTTGTTTTTAATGGTTGTTCAAAGACAGGACTGCTATAGTATGTCACATCAATTTGGGCAACATTGACCCAGCAATATATTATCATTTTATCTTAAAGAGCAAGCAGCTGACATCGGCATCTTGAAGATAAACTCACTCTCCGACTGCTGAACTTGTTTCGAATGTTTGGCTTGATTAAATGTTTCTGTAACATTGTATTACTACTACTCTTTCCCATAACTTCATGGTTTGACTGATCAACTTTATTCCCCTGTAGTTACTGCAGTTCTGCACATCTCCCTTAATCTTAAAAATTGATACCAGCACACTCATTCTCCATTCCTCAGGCATCCTCTCAACATCCAAAATTTTGTTGAAGAATCTGGTTAAAAACTCCACTGACATCTCTGCTAAACATCTCCATGCTTCTACTGGTATGTCATCTGTTCCAACCGACTTTTCACTCTTCATCCTCTTAATAGCTTCTCTCACTTCCTCCTTACTAATCCTCTCCACTTCCTGCTTTTCCATCTCCACATCATCCAACCTTCTCTCTTTCTAATTTTCCTCAATTATCAGCTGCTCAAAATACTCCCTTCATCTTCTCAACACACTCTCCTCACTAGTCAACACATTTCCATCTCCATCCTTTATTGGAACTTGCAGCACATCCTTCCCAGCTCGGTCCCTCTGCCTGGCCAATTAGTATAAATCCTTTTCTCCTTTCTTAGTGTTCAAATTCTCATACAGCTCCTCATATACCTTTTCTTTGGCTTTCTCCACAGCCCTCTTTACCTGCTGCCGCATCTCCTTGTGCTCCTGCCTACTTGTCTCATCTCTCTGTCAATCCCAATTCTGTTTTGCCAACCTCTTTCTCCTTATACTCTCCTGCACTTCCTCATTCCACCACCACGTCTCTTTGTCTTTATTTCTATTTCCAGATGTCACACCAAGTACCTTTGTAGCTGTCTCCCTTATCAGTTCTGCAGTACTTGCCCAAACATCCAGCACCTTTTCACCACCACCGAGCCCCTGATCTCGTACCTGAACCTCACACTATAGTATTCCTCCTTCAGGCTCCACCATCTTTTTCTTTTTTTAGTCCTCACTTTTTTTTCCCTCCAACACTATTGTACAAACCACCAACTGATGCTGTCTAGCTACACTGTCCCCTGTCAACAGTCTTCAATCTCTTTCAGGTTCCATTTCCTACATAGAATATAGACCACCTGTGTGCACCTTCCTGCACTCTTATACATCACCCTATGTTCCTCCTTCTTATTTAAATAAGTATTTACGTCTGCCATATTTATCATTTCAGCAAAATTTACCATTGAAGTCTGCCCCAATCACCATTCTTTTACTCTTAGGTTCACTCTCCACCACTTCATCTAACTCAAGAATTTTTCCATCTCCTCCATCTTACAACCCACTTGTGTTGAAAAGTCACTGATGACATTTATCATCACCCCTTTTACTTCCAGCTTCACGTTCCTTACCCTATCAGAAACTCTCTTCACCTCCACTACACTCTTACTGTACTCTTCCTTCAGGATTACCCCTATTCCATTTCACTTTCCATCCACACCATGGTAGAACAGTTTAAACCCACCTCCAATGTTCCTAGCCTTACTCCCTTTCCACTTGGTCTCCTAAACAAACAACATATCTACCTTTCTCCTGTTCATCATATCAGCTAACTGTCTCCCTTTAAGAGTCATAGTACTGAGGAGAACATTTCACCTGCGCACCTCCACTCTCCTCCACTTCTCCTTTTCAGGATTCTGCCCTATACTAGACTACATTTCCTATCAACTACTGCACCTCCATGTTTCAAGTCACATGCTACACTTATCATCAACATCTGTTTCCTGTTTCACCTAATTAGTGTTGTCTGGATGTTCTAATCTGCTTGCTTTTATTCTTCCTGGAATGTCATTGTTTTCCTTAAGTTTATGGATTTCTTGTCTATGTTTTATATTAATAACTTTTTGTTTTTATTCTATATTCTCCACAAAGCAAAATTTCTTCTCTATGTTATGATATTTATTTAGCAATAATGAAATAAATACCCTCGAATCATAAGAAAAAACTTATTTTCACATGAAAAACATTCATGAAAAATAATTCATTGCTTTAATGAATAATATTTAAATTTTAAATAGAAAAATAATTTAACAACAGCACTTCCTGGGTGTGGTCTTCTAGAGACGTGTTCCCTCATGTGTAAAGTTCAGCACATACAGCACTATTATACAGAATCCTCACAGAGCTGTGTTCAGAAATGACTCAACTCTACACCTTACTGTACATAGTGAGATACACAACACTGATTCTCACTGTATTTACAGGTCATTATTTCTTGGAAATTACCTGATTAATATATGAATTAATTCTCATTTTGAAACAATTAATTAGCTAATTTATAATTAGTTTTTTTCATAAAAATACTTTACACATTGATTTCTCTATTATCTTCTTTACAGCAGGAGGTTTTGCAGATATAATTGGGCCGACAGACACAAATGGGTACATCGATGGAAAAGAAACAGACACTGTTACTCTGAAATGTCGGTATAAATCAAGCAGCGAATACATTTTGCTTTACTGGTATAAACAATATCCTAACAAGACACCACAGTTTTTGCTGTATAAAGGCTCAAGGGCAAGTTCACATCTAAAAAGCACTCCAGCGGATCGTCGATTAGAGGCAGGAACAACCAGAGACATCACTATACTCATTATAAGAGGCCTAAAGCTCTCAGATTCTGCTCTTTATCACTGTTCTCTCAGAGACACAGCACAGTAATACAAAGTCACTGAAAAGCTGTACAATAACATAACAATGGTGTAGAGGAAGATAAAGATGGTCCCTTTACCAAGCTGTTATCAGGAAGCCACAGAAACATGTGTGGTTGCACACACAGTTCGAGGCTTTGCACAAGATCAGGAGTTGAATAGAAGTTATGCTCTGTACATTGCTGTTTGGTAAATTTACAAAGAATTCTTATTCCCAGCAGCTCTTTTGCTCTGCAGGATCTACAGAAAAATATTTTCATTCAGTTAAAACAATTCATCATGTTCACTGGTATAATCATGTGTTTGTGGCTTTCACTAGGTGAGTTATACACCAAATCTTTTTTCATTTGGAGATTAATTAGTCACTAATTAGAGATTTATTACAATAAATCAAAATGCTATATAACTTTGACTTGCTTGTTTAAAGCTTAAAAATGCTTGTTCTCTTCTCTATGACAGGTGACTCCATGGCAGATTCAGTAGAGCCACTTTTTCCTCATAAAGCAGTAGGTGAAAGTGATGATGTTACTCTGTCCTGCAAATACAAAAAGACTACTTCTGTCAGAAACCTGCAATGGTACAAACAATATCCAAAATCCAGACCTAAGTTCCTTCTTTACATCCTTCCAAGTGGAGATACAAGTTCCCTTCCACCACGTCTGAATGCTACAGTTAAAAATGAGCAAGTGGATCTGATCATCTCCTCTGCTGCTGTATCAGACTCTGCTCTATACTACTGTGCTCTGGTGCCCACAGTGACAGGAAATCCAGCTGCACTGTACAAATACTCTACACAGTTTAGTTATTCTGTTAAACTACTTGTATGCATTTCAATCCTTATTTTACTGGATGTGTTCAGATTACACTCCTAAGATTTCTAAGAATGAGTATTTTATTATTAGCAATGTCTGTCAGCAAATCCAATTAATTACATCATATTGAATGAATTAAACATGAATTCATATCACTGCTGTGTTAACTTACTGTCATGATTTGTGAATTTCTTCTTTTTCCCGATAACCCATTATTTAGGATGAACTGGATCATAGACGTAAATCCAAGTAAAAAAAAAAAAAATCCTTGCTGTGTTAAAGTCTCTCTCTTTTCTTCACAAGATGGTTTAGTAAATTCATATGAATTCAACCCCCCTGCTTTAACACAAATACACTTTTTTCCTCCAGAAAGTGCACTGACTCACCTTAAAAATACTTACGTTATCATGATAGATTGTGTTCCAACAGTTAAATGTGAACACAGTTTGCAGTGGTATTTAAGCAAGACATATTGTAGTTACATTACACACATTGTAGTTAACACTCTTTATAGCACATACAAATCCCACACAGCTGTCTGAGAAACTCTCAATGTCTTTGTGCTCAATATTAGTATTAACTTATTATTTTCTGTGTGGGAGCCTCAGAAAATTGCCATAATTTTAAAATCTCTAAATGGGAAATAGTTGTTATATAAAAATGTCAACATACAAATAGTCTACTGTTAATAGTGTATTTTTATGAGTTTATAAATTAATAGAAAATATTATCATCTGCTTCCCTTCATCATAATCTTCTCAGTATAACAAATTATGTATGGAGGATAAAAGCTAGAAACACTCAGTTCACTGTCACTGATTCTGTAAAGTGATGATCTGTCTAAAGTTATACTACAACAGCAGCACTTCCTGGGTGTGGTCTTCTAGAGACGTGTTCCCTCATGTGTAAAGTTCAGCACATACAGCACTATTATACAGAATCCTCACAGAGCTGTGTTCAGAAATGACTCAACTCTACACCTTACTGTACATAGTGAGATACACACCACTGATTCTCACTGTAGCTACAGGTCATTCATATTCATCAGTTAATTCATTGTATTTACTAACAGAATTATTATACTTTAAATCACAAGTTGATGTTTTGGGTATGTTTACAAAAATAGCAACAAAAAATTACAGTATATGTTTTAATTTATTTATATTTTCTTCTCTACAGCAGGCAGTTTTGCAGATAAAATTGGACCGAGAGATGAAGATGCCAATGTTGTGAGGAAGGAAACAAACACTGTTAATCTCAAATGTTCATATGAGTCAAACAGTGGCTTCATTCGGTTTCACTGGTACAGACAATATCCTCACAGTGCACCACAGTTTTACTGTATAAAGGTGCAAAGTTAGATAGCGGTATAGACTACAATCCCAGTGGATCTCAATTCAGTGCAGAAACAACCTCAGATGCTACTGAACTTATTATTAAAGACCTACAGATCTCAGATTCTGCTCTCTATCACTGCGCTCTAATAGTAGTAATAGCACAGTAATACAGAGTCACTGAACGACTGTACAAAAACCTAACGTTTAAAGAAACCACAGAATATGACAGATATTTCCTTTACCACCTTGTTATCAGTTAACCACAGACACAGAAAAAATGTGGTAACAATTGCAACTGAAATAAATAGAAAATAAAAGTAAACAGGTGAACATTCAACACAGGAAATTCACAATTCAACATTTTTGATGCTCCAGAACATATTTTTGAAAAATATAACCATTGGGTGAAGTGTTACTGGTGCACAATATGTGGAAATGTAATCATTTGACTTTCTTTTCTGTATTCCTTTATTTATTCATTCATTCATTAATGTGTTAATTATCCAGTATATACAACTTCATGTTGCATGTTAAGAGAAAACTCTTTAATGAACAGATGTGAGTTTTATTCATACAAATACAAAGATGACTGTCACTGGAATTTCCTTTTTGTTTTATGACAATTTCTGATTGTGCACAAATATGATGAAACATAATTATTTAAACATTGACTGTTTACACAATAAATTGACTGTAACTGTGTGTATATTCCTGCTCTATGCTCTGTTTTACTGAGAGAAGCTTCAGATCCTCCACAATCCTGACCAGGAAGATGTATGATTGAATGTAAGTATGTATACTGTATATAAATGATTCTGAAAGTGTGTCCAGGATAAAGTGGTTACTGAAAATGAATGATGGGTAAAAGTGTATAGTAAAGTGGACTAATCAGGAACTAATAATGCACCAACCTTAAACTAAAGCTGGAGTGATGATGATTCATGTGTTAATAACAGCCGCTTTACCTACCTGTAAATATGTTTTATTATATGATGCATTAATTTACACCTACAATTAAACTTCATCAAATAGAACCTCATAAATATAAAACAAGGAGAACCAAACCCTACTTTGTTTTGAATGTCGTTGATATGAATGAAATCTGCATCATTGTATTACTTCTGATGTAGAATCTGCAGCTGTAGTGGTGCTGGTTTACTGCTGCTCCTGAATTACATCATTAACTTCTCCAAGCAGTACATTTTCAGGGTGAGAGACACAATCATGTAAAACTGCTGTCAACTATAAACACCAGATTTTGATCATTACATACATTAGTTTTCTATTATTAGATAGAAAGTTTTACAGATCAGTTCTGAACTGGAGTGAAGCAGCTAAACTTGGTGTCGTTCTCAGTCTTTCTCCACAAGATGGTGTAGTATGTGATCTTATTATGGGCCAAGTACTAGGACTCTTTGAGGAGAGCGCTCTCCCTCACGGCCCGTGCCCCGCTTTTGCCAAGGCAAGCCACCCTTTATGTGGCTACAAGGGCTTTTTTGTTTTTGTTTTTATTTTTATAGCAGAAGCTGCTGATAACAGCATTAAACCAGAAGAAAACACTTTATCTGCAACTGAAGGCAGCAACACCACACTGTCCTATCAAGACCAGAGTTTCTGCTGCTGATTAATGAAGATGAAGAGTGAACATGTCACAGAGGCTCAACCACCACATCCAGGATTGTCCATTAAACTTAATAAAACAAGTAACAATCTGGAAAAGAAAGTGGATCTGATCATCTCCTCTGCTGCTGTATCAGACTCTGCTCTATACTACTGTGCTCTGGTGCCTACAGTGACAGAAAATCCAGCTGAACTGTACAAAAACATACTGTACAAAAAAATTGACATGCCTTTTTCTGGGATTCTCTCTTTCTCACTAAAAAGAGTTTATATTGTTGGCACATGTTGCATCTTTAGTGGACAAAATGAATCCTTTGGTAACCATTTTTCACTGGTCAGGATCATAGTGGCTTTAAAGCCTGTACTGAGGTAACCTGAGTGTAATAAAAGAATGCCCTCAGAATTAGATATTAGCCCTCTGTAGAACACAATGCACAAACCCTTTTACACACTCGTTCACACTTTAATTTATTTAATGCACTTCCTGGGTGTGGTCTTCTAGAGACGTGTTCCCTCATGTGTAAAGTTCAGCACATACAGCACTATTATACAGAATCCTCACAGAGCTGTGTTCAGAAATGACTCAACTCTACACCTTACTGTACATAGTGAGATACACACCACTGATTCTCAATGTAGTTACAGGTACTTCATATTCATCAGTAAATTCAGTGTACTTTTTCATATGTATTTTTAAAGCTTTATTCTATTAATTTCTTAAGAAATTTGTGTGTGCCTAAAAAACTATTTTCTTCTTTACAGCAGGCAGTTTTGCAGATAAAATTGGGTCAACAGATGAAGATGCCAATGGGAAGGAAACAGACACTGTTACTTTGAAATGTTCATATGAGACAAGCAGTGAAAATATTATGTTTTTGTGGTTGAAACAATATCCTAACAGCACACCACAGTTTTTACTGCTTAAAGGTGCAAGATCATATAGTTCTATAGAGCGCAAACCCACTGACACTCGATTAGAGTCCAAAATTACCAGCAACTCTACTGAACTAACTATCAGAGGTCTAAAGCTCTCAGATTCTGCTCTCTATCACTGTGCTCTTAGAGACATTACACAGTAATATAGAGTCAGTAAAAGACTGTACAAAAACTCATCAAAGATATTTCCTTTACCTACTGTTTATCAGTAAACCACAGACACATTTGTGGTAACAGATGCAGCTGAATGAAACAGAAAAGAAGAATTAAGAAGGCTTATACATTACTATACATTAACCACATTACATTTACTATATACATTTGATTGCATTCATTGACATATTCTGTTCAGTTTTCATTTTAATTAATTGTAATCAATCTTTCTGTATTTCTTCATTCATGTACATGTGTATAAAATGTAAATTACTTTCCTGAATGTGGGCAACTTTTTACTTCCTGAAAAAAAAAAAAAAAAAAACGTAGACGTATAAATTCTCAGAGCTTAAAAGCGGCAACTCAGTATTTGGAGAAGTCCATGGGTTCTAAATTTCATTAGCATCATTATTGTTTTATTTTAAATCATTTGTGGGGGTGTACAGAGGTAAAATAAAAAAATGACCACCATTTACGGCCTTTAAGTGTAGTGCATTGTATTGTTGAAACAGACTGAATAAACTAAATGAATAAATTCTGTAACACAATAATCTGTCAGGCCGCTTTTACAGCATGAGATGAAGCAGAGTTGTGATGAATATGAATAAATATGAGTGGGCGGAGCTACACGTGGAGACATCAGAGACAATCTCACATACACAACCCTGACATTTATTTCTAAAGCTGGAGGTCTGAACTAAACACTCAGAATCACAATGTTACTCCTCTTCTTACTTTTCTTCACTATTGCTGATATTGGTAAGTTTTATATTACACATGGAATTTTTCATTTTTAATGAACAGAAACTTTTTCTATTTATTTAAAAAAAAATAGTCATGATATATTTTTGTAATTGATTGTATAATAGGAGCTGCTGATATCAGCATTAAACCAGAAGAAACCACTTTATCTGTAACTGAAGGCAGCAACATCACACTGTCCTGCACATATACTGGATCAGTTTACAGACTTCACTGGTATCAACAAAAACCTGGATCAAGACCAGAGTTTCTGCTGCTGATTCAAGAAACCAGTGAACATGTCACAGAAGCTCAACCACCTCATCCACGATTGTCCATAAAACTTGACAAAACTAATAAGAAAGTGGATCTGCACATCTCCTCTGCTGCTGTATCAGACTCTGCACTGTACTACTGCGCTCTGACGCCCACAGTGACAGGAAACCCAACTCCACTGTACAAAAGCACTACACATGACTGCAGCAGATTCATGCTTTTCTCACTAGATGGAGCTGTTTACATGTTTACCTCTGCATGCTCAACCTCCTGTCTGAGTTTCAGTCTGATGACCTTGAAGAAGTTTAAACTAAGAAGCAATTTAATTGATCCCACCTACATAATATCCTGAGTTTGTCAGTAAGTCAGCTGCAGCCTCATTGGTGTAATTTATTAAAGTATTTAATTTGTAAGACCTACAATTGCTCTAATTTCCTTCATTAAGAATAGATAAAAAAAAAATACACTTATAATAACTTCAATTTAAACTCTTCTTTAGGTTGTTGCATGATAATGATCCACTAAAACCTTGTATATGTTTAACAGTGTTTCCTACACACAGGTGATATTGAAGAATTCACAAATATATCGTGCCTCAATAAAGTAGATAAAATTGAGCAGGAGATAAAAACATTGATCTAGATGAAGTTATTGTTTTATTTTCCTAAAACATCAGTGTAGAGCAGAGATGACCAAACTACAGTCAGAGATCCAAAGTTATCCCATGGTGACCTTTGATTTGGATCATTATGCAATATATGAGTAAAAACAGGAAGGGGATTGTCATTAATTCAATTACATTTATTTCATTTTTATTTGTATAGCGCTTTAACACTGAACATTCTCTTAAAGCAGCTTTACTCAGATAATGTGGTGATAAAGAATGAATAAGATGAATAAAGATTGTTCTTTATAAGTGTAAGTTTGTCCCTAATGTCTCATTATTACATTAATTCATATCTAAGTTACCAACATTTTTGATTTTTTTGAGAAGTAAACTAACTCACTCCCACCCACATACTATTCAAAGTTTTTCAGTAAATCAGCTGCAGCCCAATTTGGAAAAACATTTAAAAAAAAGCACAAACTTCATGTATCTCATTAGAGGTCACTGATATTGCAGGCATATGGCTGTATTGCTTATAACCTGAATAGCTGCATTAGACATTCAACTCTTGTGCTATTAATGGAATTTCATTTGACTATAAGTTTCATTGAACTAGAAGACATCGGAAAAAAATGAATTATCTGAGAGAGAATTTATATATACTTATTTCTAAATATTAAGAATTCATAAATAAAAGAAAACCATGACAATTTTACTTTTAATATAATACAGTTTGGTGTAATGCAACATTTACTTTTAGCCCATTTCCTCAATCAAGTTAGATTCTTAGGAGCATAAAAAAGTTTGAGCTCCTCTTGTGTAGAATGATATATATATATATTTTATAATTACATTATTATTTGGATTACAATTACAATTTAATTAAAATATGTACAGGTTCCTCATGTGATGCTGAATGCAAGATCAGCTGAGGGGCGGAGCTTCATGAACCTTTATGATGTTAACTGGTTAGAGCACAGATATATTTCAGAATATTCTCAATCAGATAAAACCATTCATCATGTTCACTGTTATATTGATGTGTCTGTGGCTTTCACTAGGTGAGTTATACATAGATATTTATTACTCATTCAGAAATATTAAATGTTTATTTAATTATTAATTAGACAGTAGTGATGAAAAAGTTTAATATATGGTACATACTAACTAATGTAGTTGTAGCTTGATTGTGTAAAGGCTATATCATTATGTTCTCTTCTCTATGACAGGTGACTCCATGGCAGATTCAATAGAGACACTTGTTACCCATAAAGTTGTAGATGAAGGTGAAAATGTTACTCTGTCCTGCAGATACAAAACAAGTGCACCAAGCAGCAACCTGCACTGGTACAGACAACATCCAAAATCTAAACCTAAGTTCCTTCTTATTATTTTGCAAAGTGGATCTCTAGCTTCTGATAAACCAGCACGAATGGATGCTAAAACTCGTAAAGATGAAGTGGATCTGATCATCTCCTCTGCTGCTGTATCAGACTCTGCTCTATACTACTGTGCTCTGGTGCCCACAGTGACAGGAAATCCAGCTGCACTGTACAAAAACCCTGACTCAGTTCTGATGCATAGAAAAGTACTGTAGATCTGCAGATGATTTTAAGTTATTTACAAGTCATTTTGGAGGGAAATCTGTCTCTTTCTCTTTTGAATTATAAAAAGTTTATAATTTGAGCAATGCTGATGCTTTCATTTGAAGTGTATATTTGTTTTTATATCAAAAGTTAAATAAAAAAATGTATACAATGTTTAAGTTTTGTTTTCACTGTTCTTCTGTATTTCCTTTCTCAGTCTATGTCACTTTATATTATGACTAAACTACACACCTCTCTTCTTTTCATTTGATTGGTTTGTGTAGCATTACAAGTCCTCCTATCACATGCACAAACAAAAATAAATGTTTTCTTCTTACCTTATTCATCTTTCATTATATTGCATTAAGTTTGTAAGTTTTGGGGGAAAGGAAGACTCCATTTTCTGCAGCAACAGAATGATTCATCACTGGAAGAGATCTCTGATAAAGAGCATCAGATCCTCAAATCCCTCTTTGTCATTAATAAATAAGCCTGAGAGCTGCGTATTATGTCGTGCTGATTAAGAAATCAGAATTGTGTCTGTGATTAAAGTGTGATTTATTTTCATTGTAAATGTCACACTCTGGCACTTTTGTCTCCTTGGTGAACACAAGATGGCGTTGTCACTTTTCTTATAGCTTGAAAAGTACTAGAGCTCCACACAACACTGCTCACATTCTCTGATGATGAATCCTCATTTTCACAATAAAACCTCTGTGATATAAACTACAGCTGTTCTTCTATCATACACACTGCACTAATATTATCCTCACTCCTGCCCTGATTACTCTTATTAGTAGTTTTCACCTGTTCTTTCCTCTCCTCTCCTCTCCTCTCCTCTCCTCTCCTCTCCTCTCCTCTCCTCTACCCTGTAGCTTGTTGAAGCCGCCTTCATTTGTATTGACTGTAATGTTTTATTTGTCTATGTAAGATCAATAAACCTGGTCTTTTATATTGATATCCATGTCTCCTTGCCATCTATGTTTACGAACCCATGTGCTCCTCCCACCACTTCACCACACATAAATAAAATATTTCAAAATATAATAACTGGATTATATTTTAATAGATTCAAATGTTAGATTGTATATAGTACATTCTTTATAAGTGTAGTCATAATTACACTAATATCAGTGTGTGTTTGCTAAAAAAAGAGCACAAGTTTTCCCTTCATGTGATTCTGTGGGGTGGAGCTTCATGAAATTTTATGATGTTACAGAATCAGAGAACAGAAAGACCTCAGAATATTTTCATTCAGCTAAAACCATTCATCATGTTCACTGCTGTAATTATGTGTCTGTGGCTTTCACTAGGTGAGATTAGATTTTTTTAAGTGAATATAAATTGTGTTGAAATTAAATGTGATTATTTAGTCTTTAATAAATCAGAATATGAGTTTGATTATGCAATTCTGGCTTGATGTAAAGTGTTCTAATGTTTAATGTTCTGTGTAAAAGTTAAATGATTATGGTCTCTTCTCTATGACAGGTGACTCCATGGCAGATTCAGTAGAGCCACTTTTAACTCATAAAGTTGTTGATGAAGGTGAAAATGTTACTCTGTCCTGCAACTACGAAACAAGTAATACAAACCCCAACCTGTACTGGTACAGACAACATCCAAAATCTAAACCTGAGTTCCTTCTTAATATTATGCAAAGTGGAACTATAATTTCCAAAGTATCAATAAGACTGGGTGCTAAAGTTTATGATGATGAAAATAAAAAAAAAGTGGATCTGCACATCTCCTCTGCTGCTGTATCAGACTCTGCACTGTACTACTGCGCTCTGACGCCCACAGTGACTGGAAACCCAACTCCACTGTACAAAAAGCACTACACATGACTGCAGCAGATTCATGCTTTTCTCACTAGATGGAGCTGTTTACATGGTTACCTCTGCATGCTCAACTTCGTGTCTATAATTTCAGCTTCTTCTTGAAGATCAACAATAATTAGGGTTATTTACTAATGCATTTGTGTAAAACCTAAACTTTCCCTTTTTTTGGTTTGTTAACAATAAATTTGGAAAAATAAATCTTGTATTAGTTCATCAGTGTTTCCTACACAGGTGTTATTGAGGAATTCACAAATATATTGAGCCTTAATTAAGCAGATGGAATTTAGCAGGAGATGAACCTGAGACTAATCTTTAAAGTAGCCTGGATCAGTAATGTGTCCTAGTACTTTATGGAACACTGTAACTGATGAATTTTATTTAACTGGAGTGTCATGATTTAATAGATTTAGCATTCACACTTAGGATTTATCTGAAGTAATCAATCCATCTACTGTCATGGAGGGGAAAAGAAAAGGAGAATCTGGAGGACATGGGAAAAACTACAATATAAAATATAAAATAAATACAAAAGGAATTCAAAAGCAATTAAAACATGCAATAGTTTAATAATTTTATTATATCTTTTAGTTTAGAGCAGAGATGCCCAAACTAGGGTCCTCAGGCTAAAGTTGGTCCCTGTTGACATTTGATTTGGCCCGTCATGTCATATATGATAAAAGGACAAAAAAGAGTAAGGAGGATGCCATTGCCATATAGATTCATAACTAAGTTACCACAACTTTTTTATGTTTAATGTTCCCTCAAAGGGAACAGCGTGCCGCCGCCTGCCCACAAAGGGGATGTCGTGCCGCCGCCTGGGCGCGAAAGGAATGTCGTGCCGCCGCCTGGCCACGAAAGGGACGCCGTGCCGTTGCCTGGCCGCGAAAGGGACGTCGTGCCGTCGCCTGGCCGCGAAGGGAACGTCGTGCCGCCGCCTAGCCACGAAAGGAACGCCGATCCGCCGCCTGGTCACAAGAGGGTCACAGCCCCAAGCTCCTCCGATGGTGACGTCTCGCCTCAGAGCTCCTCTCCGCTCCACAGAGTCCCGAGCTCCTCCGATGGTGACGTCTCGCCTCAGAGCTCCTCTCTGTCCCAAAGCGTCCCAGAGAGCTCCTCTCCGCTCCACAGAGTTCCCGAGAGCTCCTCTCTGCTTCACAGAGTCCACGAGAGCTCCTCTCCGCTCCACAGAGTCCCAGAGAGCTCCTCTCCGCTCCAGCATGTCCCGCCTCCGAGCTCCTCCGATGGTGACGTCTCGCCTCAGAGCTCCTCTCTGTCCCAAAGCGTCCCAGAGAGCTCCTCTCTGCTACACAGAGTCCCCGAGAGCTCCTCTCCGCTCCACAGAGTCCCGAGAGCTCCTCACTGCTCCACAGTGTCCTCTGAGAGCTCCTCTCCGCTCCACAGAGTTCCCGAGAGCTCCTCTCTGTTTCACAGAGTCCACGAGAGCTCCTCTCCGCTCCACAGAGTCCCCGAGAGCTCCTCTCCCCTCCACAGATTCTCAGAGAGCTCCTCTCCGCTCCAGCATGTCCCGCCTCCGAGCTCCTCCGATGGCGACGTCTCGCCTCAGAGCTCCTCTCTGCTACACAGAGTCCCGAGAGCTCCTCACTGCTCCACAGTGTCCTCTGAGAGCTCCTCTCTGCTACACAGAGTCCCGAGCTCCTCTCCGCTCCAGCATGTCCCGCCTCCGAGCTCCTCCGATGGTGACGTCTCGCCTCAGAGCTCCTCTCCGCTCCAGCATGTCCCGCCTCCGAGCTCCTCCGATGGTGACGTCTCGCCTCAGAGCTCCTCTCCGCTCCAGCATGTCCCGCCTCCGAGCTCCTCCGATGGTGACGTCTCGCCTCAGAGCTCCTCTCCGCTCCAGCATGTCCCGCCTCCGAGCTCCTCCGATGGTGACGTCTCGCCTCAGAGCTCCTCTCCGCTCCAGCATGTCCCGCCTCCGAGCTCCTCCGATGGTGACGTCTCGCCTCAGAGCTCCTCTCCGCTCCACAGAGTCCCGAGAGCTCCTCACTGCTCCACAGTGTCCTCTGAGAGCTCCTCTCCGCTCCACAGAGTCCCGAGAGCTCCTCTCTGTCCCAAAGCGTCCCAGAGAGCTCCTCTCTGTCCCAAAGCGTCCCAGAGAGCTCCTCTCCGCTCCACAGAGTCCCAGAGAGCTCCTCTCTGTCCCAAAGCGTCCCAGAGAGCTCCTCTCTGCTACACAGAGTCCCGAGAGCTCCTCTCTGCTACACAGAGTCCCGAGAGCTCCTCTCTGCTTCACAGAGTCCACGAGCTCCTCTCCGCTCCACAGAGTCCCGAGAGCTCCTCACTGCTCCACAGTGTCCTCTGAGAGCTCCTCTCTGCTACACAGAGTCCCGAGAGCTCCTCACTGCTCCACAGTGTCCTCTGAGAGCTCCTCTCCGCTCCACAGAGTCCCGAGAGCTCCTCACTGCTCCACAGTGTCCTCTGAGAGCTCCTCTCCGCTCCACAGAGTCCCGAGAGCTCCTCTCTGCTACACAGAGTCCCGAGAGCTCCTCTCTGCTACACAGAGTCCCGAGAGCTCCTCACTGCTCCACAGTGTCCTCTGAGAGCTCCTCTCTGCTACACAGAGTCCCGAGAGCTCCTCTCCGCTCCACAGAGTCCCAGAGAGCTCCTCTCTGCTTCACAGAGTCCACGAGCTCCTCTCCGCTCCACAGAGTCCCGAGAGCTCCTCACTGCTCCACAGTGTCCTCTGAGAGCTCCTCTCTGCTACACAGAGTCCCGAGAGCTCCTCACTGCTCCACAGTGTCCTCTGAGAGCTCCTCTCTGCTACACAGAGTCCCGAGAGCTCCTCACTGCTCCACAGTGTCCTCTGAGAGCTCCTCTCTGCTACACAGAGTCCCGAGAGCTCCTCACTGCTCCACAGTGTCCTCTGAGAGCTCCTCTCTGCTACACAGAGTCCCGAGAGCTCCTCACTGCTCCACAGTGTCCTCTGAGAGCTCCTCTCCGCTCCAGCATGTCCCGCCTCCGAGCTCCTCCGATGGTGACGTCTCGCCTCAGAGCTCCTCTCCGCTCCACAGAGTCCCGAGAGCTCCTCTCTGCTTCACAGAGTCCACGAGCTCCTCTCCGCTCCACAGAGTCCCGAGAGCTCCTCACTGCTCCACAGTGTCCTCTGAGAGCTCCTCTCTGTCCCAAAGCGTCCCAGAGAGCTCCTCTCTGCTACACAGAGTCCCGAGAGCTCCTCTCTGCTTCACAGAGTCCACGAGCTCCTCTCCGCTCCACAGAGTCCCGAGCTCCTCTCCGCTCCACAGAGTCCCAGAGAGCTCCTCTCTGCTACACAGAGTCCCGAGAGCTCCTCTCTGCTTCACAGAGTCCACGAGCTCCTCTCCGCTCCACAGAGTCCCAGAGAGCTCCTCTCTGCTTCACAGAGTCCACGAGCTCCTCTCCGCTCCAGCATGTCCCGCCTCCGAGCTCCTCCGATGGTGACGTCTCGCCTCAGAGCTCCTCTCTGTCCCAAAGCGTCCCAGAGAGCTCCTCTCTGCTACACAGAGTCCCGAGAGCTCCTCACTGCTCCACAGTGTCCTCTGAGAGCTCCTCTCTGCTACACAGAGTCCCGAGAGCTCCTCTCTGCTACACAGAGTCCCGAGAGCTCCTCTCTGCTACACAGAGTCCCGAGAGCTCCTCTCTGTCCCAAAGCGTCCCAGAGAGCTCCTCTCCGCTCCACAGAGTCCCAGAGAGCTCCTCTCTGCTTCACAGAGTCCACGAGCTCCTCTCCGCTCCACAGAGTCCCGAGAGCTCCTCACTGCTCCACAGTGTCCTCTGAGAGCTCCTCTCTGCTACACAGAGTCCCGAGAGCTCCTCACTGCTCCACGCTCCTACATAAACCACTCTCTCAAATTCACCCAGCAATTGTTATTGTATGTGTTGGACTTTACGTGCGGTCTATGTTTTCGGTTTCGGTTTTCACACAGGACTCTGTTATTTCGTTTCATTCGGACTCCACAATCCCGTCCCGGCTGCGCTTCTCCTCCCCGCGCATCTCGGCTCAGCTACGCTTCTCCCAAAGCGCACCTCGGACTTTCTCAACCGAAGGACTGCCGTGTGCGTTTGTGCGTGTGTGAGTTTCTGTATATACACTGAAACACTTGATACAGCACACGGATGTTACTAACTTCACATGCCTGCCAGTGACTTTACATACTTAGAGAGACGCAGTGTGTTGGTTATAATTTTACACTGATACCATAAAGTGATGATCTGTACAGTGTTACACTACAACAGCAGCACTTCCTGGGTGTGGTCTTCTAGAGACGTGTTCCCTCATGTGTTCAGCACATACAGCACTATTATACAGAATCCTCACAGAGCTGTGTTCAGAAATGACTCAACTCTACACCTTACTGTACATAGTGAGATACACACCACTGATTCTCACTGTAGCTACAGGTACTTCACTTTCACCAGTAACTTTAGTGTAAATTATATTGTGGCTTTAGGGTATTTAATTTTTAAGATACTGTTTTAGTGTGCTTACAAAATTAATTCATATACTGTATTATTTCTGTATAATTTTCTTTACAGACAGCAGTTTTGCAGATAAATTTGGACCAATAGATAAAGATGCTAATGGGAAGGAAACAGACACTGTTACTCTGAAATGTTCATATGAAACACACAGTGAACGAATTATGTTTTTGTGGTACAAACAATATCCTAACGGTGCACCACAGTTTTTACTGCTTAAAAGTGCAAGATCATATAGTTCTGTAGAGCGCAAACCCACTGACACTCGATTAGAGTCCAAAATTACCAGCGACTCTACTGAACTTACTATCAGAGGTCTAAAGCTCTCAGATTCTGCTCTTTATCACTGCGCTCTTATAGACGCTACACAGTAATACAGAGTCAGTGAAAGACTGTACAAAAACACAACAAAGATATTTCCTTTACCTATAAAGGAAATACCATTTACTATATACATGTGAAATTGCAGTTTTCTTTCTGATTAATTGTAAGCAATCATTCTGCCTTTCTTCATTCATGTGCATGTGTATAAAAAAAAAAAACAATGTAGGTGGAAATTGTTATGAATGAGCAGAGCTTAAAAGCAGAGTCCATTGGTTAAAATTTTAATTAGCATCATTATTGTTTTATTTCAAATCATTTGTGGGAGTGTACAGATGCAAAATTCTAAACAATACCACTGTCTAGTATTTATTGTCCACTGGTATGAATTTATGGCCTTTAAATAAAAGAATTCTGTAAAAGAATACTCTGTCAGGCCGCTTTTACAGTATGAGATGAAGCTGATTTAAGTTGTGATGAATATGAATAAATATGAGTGGGCGGAGCTACATGTGGAGACATCAGAGACAATCTCACATACACAACCCTGACATTTATTTCTAAAGCTGGAGGTCTGAACTAAACACTCAGGATCACAATGTTACTCCTCTTCTTACTTTTCTTCACTATTGCTGATATTGGTAAGTTTTATATTACACATGGAATTATTTATTTTATTGAACAGACCCATAAATGTATTATTGAAAAAATGGTTATGATATTATTGTATTTATTGTCCACTGGTATGAATTTATGGCCTTTAAATAAAAGAATTCTGTAAAGAATACTCTGTCAGGCCGCTTTTACAGTATGAGATGAAGCTGATTTAAGTTGTGATGAATATGAATAAATATGAGTGGGCGGAGCTACATGTGGAGACATCAGAGACAATCTCACATACACAACCCTGACATTTATTTCTAAAGCTGGAGGTCTGAACTAAACACTCAGGATCACAATGTTACTCCTCTTCTTACTTTTCTTCACTATTGCTGATATTGGTAAGTTTTATATTACACATGGAATTATTTATTTTATTGAACAGACCCATAAATGTATTATTGAAAAATGGTTATGATATTATTGTATTTATTGTCCACTGGTATGAATTTATGGCCTTTAAATAAAAGAATTCTGTAAAAGAATACTCTGTCAGGCCGCTTTTACAGTATGAGATGAAGCTGATTTAAGTTGTGATGAATATGAATAAATATGAGTGGGCGGAGCTACATGTGGAGACATCAGAGACAATCTCACATACACAACCCTGACATTTATTTCTAAAGCTGGAGGTCTGAACTAAACACTCAGGATCACAATGTTACTCCTCTTCTTACTTTTCTTCACTATTGCTGATATTGGTAAGTTTTATATTACACATGGAATTATTTATTTTATTGAACAGACCCATAAATGTATTATTGAAAAAATGGTTATGATATTATTGTATTTATTTTATAGTAGAATCTGCTGATATCAGCATTAAACCAGAAGAAACCACTTTATCTGTAACTGAAGGCAGCAACATCACACTGTCCTGCACATATACTGGATCAGTTGACAGACTTCACTGGTATCAACAAAATCCTGGATCAAGACCAGAGTTTCTGCTGCTGATTGATGAAACAAGTGAACATGTCACAGAAGCTCAACCACCAAATCCATAATTGTCCATAAAACTTGACAAAACTAATAAACAAGTGGATCTGATCATCTCCTCTGCTGCTGTATCAGACTCTGCTCTATACTACTGTGCTCTGGTGCCCACAGTGACAGGAAATCCAGCTGCTCTGTACAAAAACTTAAACACAGTTTTGCTCTATGGGAAGCAGTTTTGCTGATTATATGAAGTCATTTACATGCTATCAGGAAGGAAACATTTCTTTCTTTAACATAATAAAAAGTTTATTCTTTTTGGATGCGTCTTCACCTAACAGCCTGAAGGTCTCTGAAAAGTAGAAATGTGACAAGAAATTCATTTATAAATGTAAATATTTATTTTTACTTGTTATTTTTACTGACTTTTAACAGTTTTACTATTTTCGGGGGATTTTACTGTTTCCTTTCATGAACTTTAGCTGCGTCAGAGCGCTATGGGATTGCTCTGAAATAATGTGTGTAATCAGTCAAATTTGATGCGGGCCATCACCGGCGGGGTGACGTCACGACCAGAAAACGCACATGGAGTGAAGCCAGCGCCAGCTTCTGTTTGTTCACGAAGCGCTCTGTGTGTATGTGTTGAATTGTCTGTCATTTGTTTGTCAGTAAAAACATTTTTTAATGTTTTTAGCACGCTAAGTCGGTGTAAGGAATGTTTTATCCTCTGTCGCTTGGGCAGGATTGCCTTCTGTCCCCTGGACAGGATACCCCTTAATTCAGCATTTCCGTCTCGAACTCTGCTCTCCTGTATAGTCTCAATGAAACACACGAATCAGCTTTCAGAGAGAAGTTCCAAAGTTTATTGTCTCACACATGAAGATATACTTCCAAAGTGAAGGAGAGAAAGGGGGTGGTCCGCCAGGTGTTTGTGTGTGTGTGTTTGTGTGTGTATGTGTGTGAACAGAAGAGAAAGTTAGGAAAGACAACTCCACAAGGTCATGTTGAGCCTGCAAATGATAAGCCTAAAACAGAAATACAGGAACCACTGTGTGTGTACAAGCAAAGTAACAAATGCCACAAAAGGATAGTTCAGGGTATGCTCAACAGAAACATACAAAAAGGTTATTCTAGAAGCATACAACAAAATTACTATAACTACTAATGGCAACAAGATACATATTACCATACTGTGAGAACATAAAAACTGTTATTGATTATAACTCCACATCTGGTCATGTTATTCGTTTAGCAGAAGCAACAAAACGTGGAATAGTCATACCAAAAGTTTGGGTATTCTCACAGCATAAGCGTATAAAGAGAGGATATAGACAAGAACTGAGTGTTCTGGGTCAACCTAATCTAGGACTAGTGATCAAGGATATCTTACAGTCGGTTCTCGAGAGAGTCGGCTGCGAGCATTGTGCTCACATGTCAACACCATCGATCCGCTCCCGAGCTGCGCTCTCTGAGAAACAAGCTTGCACGGCTTAAGGTTTTGGCCCTGCTACCAGTTCCTGGTACTCGCAAATGGACTTCGCAGCTGTTTTTTTGAGACAGGCTTTGTTCCTTTCTCCAACCTCACCTGCTCAGTCCAGCACTCGCTGACAAGCTCAGAAGCATGCCTTTCGGCGGTTTCTTCCCCTTGTGATGAGAGCATTAGCTCCGCCTCTCGTGCGGGTTGAAGCTAGGTGGGTTTCCGAGGAAGCTGGCTTGCTCACATTCTTCAAAGAATTTTCCAGTATCAGACTGGACTACTGCACCATGAAGCCCACAGTTACAGTGATTTTGTTTCTCTCAGGAGGTGAAGCTGTTTTCCTGTTTCACTTAAATACTTTTTTAGTTCCCAGACAGGTTCCAGTTTCCATTGGAAATTAATATTTTTACTTATACATTTAATGATTACTGGTTGAAGAGTCAATAAAGAAATTATTTTTAAAATCAGTATTAATTTTTTATTAAAATAAATTGTTTGTACAATTTTTTTAATTCCTGTTTTAAAGTCTTTCTCCACAAGATGGTGCAGTCACTTATCTTATTGTCAGACATGTACCAGGATCCTGCCACATCTGCCAATGTTGAGTTCTTTGATTATGAATTATACTTTGCACAACAACACACTTACACACACTCACACAAGTGAATACACACTGCAACCTTCACTGAACCCAGTAAACCTCCCACACTGTGCACTGTGCACACACTGGTATTACAAAGAGCAGCAGCTGGTTTGTTCCTCATCTCATTGGAAAAACATAGAAAAAAGTTGGTTGTCCTATTTAATAAACATGATTTGTTTTTACAGAGTGAATAAATAAGTTAATGACAGCACTGTATACAATTTCACATAATTCACATAATTATTCACAATGACTTACTTATTCACTTATACTTATTATTACTTACATACTTATTCACAGCAATTTCTGATGAGGCTGAAGCCCCCAATGCAGTGACATCACTTATAAAAACAAATATAACAGAAAATGAAAATATGTAATAATTGAATCAGCTAATTATATTTTTACAGATTAAAATAATGCAGTAATTCCAGATGCCTCATTAAGAATCAACAATCTGACAGTAACATTGGTGACTTGGTCATGTGATGCTGTGAGGTGGAGCTTCATGAACATTTATGATGCTACAGAGTGCAGAAAGTTCAGTATAGTTTCATTCAGCTAAGAGCATTTATCATGTTCACTATCATTTTCATGTGTCTGTGGCTTTCAATAGGTGAGTTAAATTCAGAATTATTTACTGTTTAAAAAATAATCATTGCGTAATTTGTGATTAATTATTCTGTGATTCTGCAGTTATATAATAATTGATTATATAATCATTAAATGTTTTTATCTCTATGACAGGTGACTCCATGGCGGATTCAATAAAGTCACTTCTCACTCATAAAGTTGTAGATGAAGGTGATGATGTTACTCTGTCCTGCAGCTACAAAGACTTTAGTGATACTGTAAAGAATCTGCAGTGGTACAAACAAGATCCAAAATCTAATCCTAAATTCATTCTTTATATTTATGAAAGTGGAGCTTTAAGTCCCAACAACCCACCAAGAACGAGTGCTAAAGTTCATGGAAATAAACAAGTGGATCTGCACATCTCCTCTGCTGCTGTATCAGACTCTGCACTGTACTACTGCGCTCTGACGCCCACAGTGACAGGAAACCCAACTCCACTGTACAAAAAGCACTACACATGACTGCAGCAGATTCATGCTTTTCTCACTAGATGGAGCTGTTTACATGTTTACATTCACTTCCATGATATCGACTACACCTGTTCTTCTGTCATACACAATGTTTATGTGTTTTCCAAAATCCTGCTCTGGTTTTTCTTAGTAACGAGCCTCAGCTGTAATCTACACACTGTCAGCTTGATTTCACAAAACTAAAATGCTCATTAAATATAATTTATTTACAAAACAATACTTTCTGTTTTAAGAAGACTGAGCTCAGAGAAAAGGAAAGGAGAAGAGACGCAAAACAGCAAAACAAAATGAGAAATAAAGAAATTAAAATCTGATGTTTTAAAGCTGTATAAGTGATGGGTTTTACTGGAAACCAGTGCAGAAGTCTGTAGTTTTTTTGTCCTGTAAGTTCCAGAAGTCCAGTGTTTCTGTCTGATATTAATTTATAGTTCTGAATATATAAATTGTGAGATGTGCCTCTGTTTTCTGATCACAGTCACATATATTATTGAACCAAAATTCTATCCTTCACACATAAATAAAGAAATATAAAATAAAGTAAATAATAAACAAAAGTATGCAGAGGTTTATGTACAGTATGTTTGTTAAATCATGAGATACAACATATCCAAAAGATGCATTGTGTTGATCAGCAACAGTGGAATAGTTGTGAGTTGTAATGGAGTCTCAATTAACTTTCACTTATACTGTAAAGTGATGATCTGTTAAAAATGAGGAATGAAGAAATTAAAATCTGAAATCTTATTTTATTTTTATGATTACAATGATGACAGAACTGTAGACAGTATTACAGCTCTGACTTGATATTTGTACATTTATATGATTAAATAAAATATAATAATAATAATAGATTTAAAATTTAAATAATTACAGGTTTGTGCTGAGGAAATGTACATTGTAAATACAGTAATTATTTATTTGTAGTTATATTTTTTTGTAAATTGTATAGAACATAATGAATGTATATGATTTGTGATCTTGGACTTTGAGTAACATTTCTGATTATTTCATTAAAGCAAACTAACTGACAACGATGGAATTCGAACCCACACATTCAGAGCACAATAGATTAGCAGGCCATCCCCTTAACCACTCGGCCACCTCATCCTTTGATTTTATTTGCGCTTTTTACGTGTTGAGTCTAACGCCATCTACAGACAAAACGCTTTTTGACCTTATGCACGATGCCACAGTTTGACACAGAGATCAAAGGGATGTGTTTAAATGGATCCAAAGTTGGTCCTCATCTAACACAGCCCTTTGTGATCAGGTTTCGATGTCTGTTTCCCATATGGTCTAGCGTGTTTTACGTGTTGAGTCTAACGCCATCTACAGACGAAACGCTTAGTTGAAGCTGCATAGTGTTTCATTAGTTATCTATTCTTGTGCTGATATCCTGTCTAAAAGTTTTGCTTGTCAGATAAAGCAACAATTTTTTATGCTCACTAGATTAAAGTATTACTATATGACTCTCTGGATTAGGACGCCTGCAAAACACAGTGAAATGAATGCAAATAAAAACATCATAGAGTAGTGGCTAATAGAACGGCCTATGGACACAGCATCCCAAACTTGAATTCAGGTGAATTTTTTTGCTGTGCTTTTGAATTTTTGGTTTGGTCGTGGCTGGCGTCCAGTGGCGCGTTTTCATGAAGGGCATCAAAATAAGTGAGTATCTCAGTCAGGCAGCTCAGGCTTGGGCCAGTGGCGCAATGGATAACGCATCTGACTGCGGATCAGAAGATTCCTGGTTTAACTCCTGACTGGCTCGCCTCTTTTTGACATTATGCACGATGCCACAGTTTGACACAGAGATCAAAGGGATGTGTTTCAATGGATCCAAAGTTGGTCCTTATCTGACACAGCCCTTTGTGATCAGGTTTCAACGTTTGTTTCCCATATGGTCTAGCGGTTAGGATTCCTGGTTTTCACCCAGGCGGCCCGGGTTCGACTCCCGGTATGGGAAACTTTATTTTTGCTTCAATAAGGGCGTTGAATTCTCCATCCACTTTGCTTGAGGAGCCACAGCTACCCCAGCTGGTTTTAGAGTCATTGGATGGTGCTTTCAACATAGCACGCTAAATCTGACTTTGGCCACGTTTTGCATTACTCTAAGTAAGAGTATAAATCTTGGGTGCAGTCTCCCCTCTCTCTGCAGGTGTCGCCATGTTTTTTTTATGCCCGCCTCTCATTTCAAACCTTTTATTTCCAGCCAGTAGCATTATTTAAAGAATATAAAGAAATTTAAAGAAATTTAAAGAAATTTTATATTTCTTTATTTATGTCTCCTTTTCCTCTCTACCCTTAGACGTTGCTACGGACTCCTTCCTCTCATCTCTTTCCTCAACCATGGACCTCCTTTGTCCCTTGACTACAAGACCCAAGAAGACTTCTTGTCCCACACCATGGCTGTCAGAAGTTTTGCGCAGTAATCGACGAGAACTCCGATCTGCAGAGAGGAAGTGGAAAAAATCACAGCTTGATGTAGACCTCTCATCTTACCGTGCACTCCTGACCAAATTTTCTTTGGAGGTGACTTCTGCCAAAACTGCCTTCTACAAGGAAAAGCTTGAGGCCTCTGCACAAGATCCTCGTAAGCTTCACAACATCTTCTCTTCTCTACTAAACCCCCCTGCTGCACCTGCTCCATCCTCCTGACTGCTAATGACTTTGCCTCCTTCTATGATGAGAAGATTAGGAAAATCTGCCAGACCTTCACTTCCTCTCCAACAATGATTACACAACACAGCCAACAATCCACTACGTCTCTGTCAAGCTTCTCAACCTTAACAGAAGATGAGATACTGCAAGTCATCCGATCCTGCAATCCCACCACCTGTCCTCTGGATCCAATCCTTCAACTACGCTCCAGACCATCACGCAAGATCTCCTGCCCTTCATCTCCACAATCATCAATGGGTCATTAACATCTGGCTATGTACCAACTACCTTCAAGCAAGCAAGGGTCATTCCTATCTTGAAGAAACCGGCTCTGGATCCATCAGACATCAACAACTACAGACCGGTATCACTCCTTTCCTTTCTTTCTAAGTCTTTGGAACGCACTGTTTTTAACCAACTGTCTGTCTATCTCTCACAGAACAACCTCCACGATCCGAACCAGTCTGGGTTTAAAGCGGCACATTCCACAGAGACGGCCCTATTGGCTGTTTCTGAGAAACTACATGCTGCTCGGTCAGCCAAGCTATCATCTGTACTTATCTTTCTGGACCTTTCAGCAGCATTTGACACAGTCAACCACAAGACACTTTTGTCAACCCTCAAGAGCCTTGGTATCTGCGGAACAGCATGGAAATGGTTTGCTTCCTACCTGGAAGGTCGCTCATACCAGGTAACATGGGAGGATCCACATCTGCCCCATGCAGACTCACCACTGGTGTCCCACAAGGCTCGGTACTTGGTCCCCTCCTTTTCTCCCTCTATACCCACTCCATTGGTGAAGTCATATCCTCACATGGGTTTTCTTATCACTGCTATGCAGATGACACTCAACTCATCTTTTCTTTCCCTCCATCAGATACCACAGCTTCCGCTCGGATCTCAGCATGCTTGTCAGACATATCTTTATGGATGAGGGCTCACCAACTTAAACTCAACCCCAGCAAAACAGAACTGCTGGTCATCCCAGGTGATTCATCTCCAGGTCAAGATCTACAAATAACACTTCATGACTCTCTGCTCTCCCCTTCAGCCACTGTTTGTAACCTTGGGGTAACTATGGAAAATGAACTGTCTTTTTTCCCACATGTCGCTAATGTTGCTCGTTCTTGTCGATTTCTTCTCTATAACATCCGAAGGATTCGACCATTTCTGTCCATACAGGCTGCCCAGTTGCTTGTTCAGTCTCTTGTCATTTCAAGAGTGGACTACTGCAACTCTCTGCTGGCAGGTCTTCCCCTGAACGCTATTCGTCCACTGCAAATGATCCAAAACGCAGCTGCACGACTTGTGTTCAATCAGCCCAAGTTTTCCCACACCACCCCACTGCTGCGCTCCCTTCACTGGCTTCCAGTAGCTGCACGTATCAGATTCAAAACACTGATGCTTGCCTACAAGGCCGAAAATGGACCAGCACCATCTTACCTCAGTGACCTCATCACATCTCGCACTGCACCACGCTGTCTGAGATCCTCCAGCACTGCTCGACTGGTACCACCTTCTCTCAGAATGAGAGGTAAGTACAATTCAAGGCTCTTCTCTGTTCTGGCACCGAGGTGGTGGAATTAACTTCCCCTAGATGTCCGTACAGCAGAGTCCCTGATTATCTTTAAGCGACGACTGAAGACCTACCTCTTCCTGAAATACCTAAATTAGCACTTTCCAAGTTTGTAGAATTCGAGTTATATTTATATTCAGTTTGTATTCTTGCGTACCAGTGTAGATTTATTCACTACTAGAGATTTAAAGCACGTTTGTACGTCGCTCTGGATAAGGGCGTCTGCTAAATGCCGCAAATGTAAATTATGGAAACAAAATGACTGATGGACAATGTAGCCAATAAGTGCAGGATTCTAACGATATATGGAAGGATTTTATTCTCCATGTGTGTGAGGCTTGGTTTTATTACTCTTTACAAACTCTTAGTGGTCGAAGCAGCACGTGCGTAGTGACGAACCAGGAAGTGATGCAGCTCTCAGGTCAACACAAACAGCTGTTTATAGCTCGTGCTAACTGGACTTTGTTTACAAAAAAAAAGAAAACAATGAAAATAATTGGATAATCAAATAAGTTGTTTTATCTGAGATTTGCACAGAAAGCAGCGATGTGAAAAATATTTTTGGGGGCGAAGTAACAACAGAGACATGGAGATCTGCATGGAGATCTGTAAGTTACAATAAATCTCCCTTTATAGTTTTATACGATTTTATTGGTTTTATTGCCTGTTTGTTTTTATAAGAAAAATGCTTGAAAAGTAAGTTTGTGTGTGTGTGTGTGTGTGTGTGTGTGTGTGTGTGTGTGTGTGTGTGTGTGTGTGTGTGTGTGTGTGTGTGTGTGTGTGTGTGTGTGTGTGTGTGTGTGTGTGTGTGTGTGTGTGTGTGTGTGTGTGTGTGTGTGTGTGTGTGTGTGTGTGTGTGTGTGTGTGTGTGTGTGTGTGTGTGTGTGTGTGTGTGTGTGTGTGTGTGTGTGTGTGTGTGTGTGTGTGTGTGTGTGTGTGTGTGTGTGTGTGTGTGTGTGTGTGTGTGTGTGTGTGTGTGTGTGTGTGTGTGTGTGTGTGTGTGTGTGTGTGTGTGTGTGTGTGTGTGTGTGTGTGTGTGTGTGTGTGTGTGTGTGTGTGTGTGTGTGTGTGTGTGTGTGTGTGTGTGTGTGTGTGTGTGTGTGTGTGTGTGTGTGTGTGTGTGTGTGTGTGTGTGTGTGTGTGTGTGTGTGTGTGTGTGTGTGTGTGTGTGTGTGTGTGTGTGTGTGTGTGTGTGTGTGTGTGTGTGTGTGTGTGTGTGTGTGTGTGTGTGTGTGTGTGTGTGTGTGTGTGTGTGTGTGTGTGTGTGTGTGTGTGTGTGTGTGTGTGTGTGTGTGTGTGTGTGTGTGTATTGG